>NC_064923.1:62629355-62932385 GCF_023897955.1 Schistocerca gregaria | reverse complement strand
TCGAAAATATTACGTTGAACGGAAATCATAAATCATTTGTTTCCTAAGTTTGTATCTCTCTTCAGCAGCGGTGCTGCAACTGTAATAACCTATTCACGTTTAGTGAGATACATGCGCCACATACGTTTGTTTCTCATAAAGTCTGGTATTTCCTCCACCACAGACGTAGCAAATGTCATATCTTTTCTGACTGGCTACAGAGAAACTGCCTCCCTCCCTTCTTCCCTCTCTCTCACTCTCTCTCTCTCTCTCTCTCTCTCTCTCTCTCTATCAACCAGGCACTTTTTCTCAAGCATCTTGGCAACCTACTATCCGTATTTTAGATAATATGGTTTTAATTATTTCATCATAAGAAATAGGTGTACAAACACCACACGTTTGACTCAGGAACACGTCAAGGTATATAATACAACAAATTTCGCGGTAATTGCTTAACGAAATGTTATATTCGGCAAGGGGGAGTGAGTCAACACATAACTTTAGCTTGACAAATGTTATAGAATCGATAATCAACATAGAAGTTACGCAGTCTTCACTCAGTTACTTGTACATCATCCAAACGGTAATTACTTGGATGGCCGACAGTTTGACACACGTGCCCCGTTCTTCTCTACTCGTGGCGCCTTTCGGAGAACTGCGGGTGGAACACACGCCCACTACCAGCGTCCCGCCGCGAATGTGGAGCCCGTAATGGCCTCGGTATTCATCTGCGGAGTGGCGGCGGCTCGGCGAACGCCGCTTGTCGGCGAGAGAGGCGTGGCTTTTGTTGTCAGTGGCCGGAATTACCCGTTGCCTGGATACGGCGCGCACTGGTTCGCTCCGCTAACGACGCTTCGCCCGCCAGCTAGGTAGGGCGCGCCGGTCGCGCGAGTGTCATCGTTTGGCCGCACACGAACGCGCCGCAGATCGAAGCCATTAAAGTCGACGCATGGGGCTCTCGTGCAGAAGCGTCGCAGATTGCCCTTTACTACTGACGTGCAAAAATCAATGATTGTCATAGGGTTATCAATTATCATCCTGAGACACGGAAAAGTTGTTGGAAGTTCTATAGTAGTTAAGTATCATTTCACCAGAATGGTTTACTCGATGATGGAGTCCTATGTGGGGCGAAACGTTTCTTTCAATGCACGCCAAGAAATCAAATGCAGTTTCAGAACGAAACTGAGAGCGGCACCATTCTCGATCGATATTACGAGGATCACACCAAAACAAAAGCACACTATTTTATGAAATAAATCCATTTTTTATTCTACATGTTTGCAAGTTTTACAGTGTGTATATAAAACCTTTAGGAACAATATTTTCATTTCTCCACATAATTTCTATCCCTCTCAACTGCCTTACGCCGTCTTGGAACCAGCGCCTGTATACCCGGACGGTATTATTCTTGACCAACCTGTTGGAGCCCCTGTTTGGCAGCGTGTACAAGGGCGTCGTCATCTTCAAACCTTGTTCCACGAAGAGAGTCTTTCATTTTCCCAAAGAGGTGGTAGTTACATGGAGCCATATCAGAAGTGTAAGGTGTTTCATTGTTGTCTATCCGAGTTTTTCTATCGCTTCCATGGTTTCTTGAGTGACATGTGGCCGTGTATCGTCGTGCAACAGCAAAACATCCTGCTTTTGCCGATTTGTTCGAACACGACTCAGTCGAGCATGACGTTTCTTCAGTGTCGTCGCATATACATCAGAATTTATGGTGGTTCCACTTGGCATGATGTTCACAAGCAAGAGTCCTTCGGAATCGAAATACACCGTAGCCATAACTTTTCCAGCAGAAGGTGTGGTTTTGAATTCTCTTTCTTGGGTGAATTTGCAAATGGTTCAAATGGCTCTGAGCACTATGCGACTTAACTTCTGAGGTCAGCAGTTGCCTAGAACTTAGAACTAATTAAACCTAACCAACCTAAGGACATCACACGCGTCCATGCCAGATGCAGGATCCGAACCTGTGACCGTAGCGCTCACGCGGTTCCAGAGTGCACCGCCTAGAACCGCACAGCCACGCCGGCCGGCATGAATTTGCATGATGTCATTCCACTGATAGCCTGTTCGTCTCTGGTGAAAAATGATAGAACCATGTTTCATCACCTGTCACAAATCTTCCAAGAAATTAATCTCCACCCTTCTCGTACAGTTCCAAAAGTTTGCTTCATACCGTTTTACTTGTTTCTTTGTGTGCAACTGTCAACATCCTGGGAACCCATCTGGCACAATCCTGTTTTAACGCCAACACTTTCAGTATTCTGGAGACACTTCCTCCCCTGTGCTAACGTAGCATCACAATTCGTTCACTGTGATGCGTCTGTCAGCAGTCACCAATTCGTTAACTTTCTGCACATTGTCTGGATGGAGTGTGTGCAGTACGAGGCCAGCCGCTGCGAGGACAATCCTCAATATTGCCGTGCCCGCTTTCATCACATAACCTGCTTGCCCACCGACTAAATGGACTGCGATCGACAACAGCATCTCCATACGCCTTTTTCTACCTCTTGTGCATGTTTCCCACTGGCTCGTTTTCACAGCACAGGAATTCTATGACGGGACGTTGCTTCTGACGAACGTCAAGTGTAGCAGCCATCCTGAAGACATGCTGCGACGGCGCCACTCACGGGAACAGTTTGAACTAAGATTGAAAACAAGCGGAACGGATGTATTTACACACTGTAAAACTTTCACACATACAGAATGGAACAGTATTTTTCAAACATTGTGTGCATTTCTTTTGGAGTGACTCTTGTACTTAACTGTGCCCGGTGCGAAGTCGAAGTATTAGGATGCATATCTAACAGTTTCCCAGGACAACGAAAATATGATTTCCAGTATTTTATATAATCACTGACCGAATTTAAAAATGTGAAATGTTGTAACAATCTACTTCCTATGTGGTATAATAATTCTTGCGTTGAAATTTAACACAATACAACAACTGTCGTGCAGAAACGGTGTACGTGTCGTGCATCGTAATTTACGACGCGTAAATTTCGCCGACTTT
This sequence comes from Schistocerca gregaria, assembly GCF_023897955.1. Classification (NCBI taxonomy): domain Eukaryota; kingdom Metazoa; phylum Arthropoda; class Insecta; order Orthoptera; family Acrididae; genus Schistocerca; species Schistocerca gregaria. Next base: position 62,929,393 of record NC_064923.1, on the reverse strand, counting down.
ATTAAACCAGTATTCGGGAGTGGGAGCAGTTAGGGTCTTTGAAGAAAATTTGCACACAATTCCTCCCGCTGACACCTCCCACACATAATAAAAGGAACTATTTTATTGCTTACCGCATTTCCGCTATTCATAAAATGAAATCTCAGCACAGTCGAGACGTTTTAATTTAGTACTTCTTTACTACTAACTCTATGCACACTATATTTGGCAGACAGTATTCACCTATACCACTGCAGGTACCAGCAAAATCATAGTACGACACACACATCAGGAAATAAGAAGCCATAAACTTTGAAATGCGTGAAATTCTAGCCTTGACGTTGGTGTTCTTTGCTTGTGTAGTATCTAGCACATAAAATATTGGATTCCAGTTCTTCTCTGTCTAATACGTCTTGTTGTCTGCAATATTGCAGCGTCAGGATACTACTTTTGCTTGTTACTAGCAGAAGACGCGATCTCCATAAATGACGGTGTTTTACAGAAGATCGAAACTTCCCACGGGCTTCAGCGCGACATGTTCTAAATAGCTTCCACAACCGCACTCTGTCTCGAGATATGACAGAAAACCCAAAAAGATTCTGGATGTATGCAAAGTACACTAACGGCACGAATCAAACGGTATCTTTCACTACTTGATACCAATGGTGGTATTCACAACGACAGCCCCACTAAAGCGCAGTTATGAAATACGGTTTTCAGAAATTCCTTCTCCAAAAAAGAGTGATAGAGAATACCTGCCAATATGAGTAACCTACAAGTAGATATCCTCGATATAGCGGAGCAGATATCATACCAATAACGTTCCTTTCAGAGAATGCTGGTACAGTGGTCCCAAACATAGCAGTGACGTACAATCACTCGCTCGAATAAAGACCACACCAAATGACTGGAACCCTGCACAAGTCACAAAGGTAGTAGGAGTAACCTGCTGAATTGCAGACCCAAATCACTAACATCGATTTACAGTAGGATTTAGGAACACGTACTGTGTTCCAACATTATGAACTACCGCGTAGGTAACGGTCCATTGACATACAGTGAGCACGAATTCCTGAAATATCGTTCTTGTGAAACACAACGAGCCCTTTATTCGCACGAGTAATGAATCCTACCGGCAGAGGATCTCAAATTAGTTCCGTATTTCTTGATTTCCAGAAAGCTTTTGATACCGTTTCTCACAACTGACTTCTAGTCAAATTGCGTGCCTATGGAATATTGCTTCAGTTTGCAACGAGATTCGTAATTTGTTGTCATAAATGTTACAGTACGTAGTAATCGTTCGAAAAATCAGTAAACTAGATGTGATATCCGGCGTTCCCCAATGACGTTTTAATGACCTTGTTCTGTTCTTGATGAACATAAACGATGTATGATAGAATCTGATCAGCGCTCTTCGATTGTTTGCAGATGATGCTGCATTTACCGTCGAGTACGCCGGCCGGAGTGGCCGTGCGGTTCTAGGCGCTACAATCTGGAACCGAGCGACCGCTACGGTGACAGGTTCGAATCGTGCCTTGCACATGGATGTGTGTGATGTCCTTAGGTTAGTTAGGTTTAAGTAGTTCTAGGTTCTAGGGGACTGATGACCTCAGAAGTTAAGTCCCATAGTGCTCAGAGCCATTTGAACTATTTGAATTGTAAAATGAGTTAGACACAACATCTGTATGGTGCGAAAAGCAGAAATTTTCTCTCAATAAGGAAATGTGTGAGGTCATCCACATGAAAACATAAGGAAATTTCGCTTATTCCATAACTCACACAAATATAAATGCTGTATTTTCGCGTAAATACTTAACCATTACAATTACGAACAACTTAAATTGGAACGATCATACAGGTAACGTAAAGGAGAAGGCAAACTAAAGACTGCGTTTAATTGGTACAACACTTAGAAGATGCAAGAGGTCTACTAAAGAGACTGCTTAAACTACTCCAGTTCGCCCTCTACTAGAGTACTGCTGTGCTGTATGCGATCCGTAGCAGCTAGGATTGACGTAGCATATCGAAAAATTTCAAAGCATGGCACGTAGTTTTCTACTATCGCTGAATCCGGGAGAAGTGTCAAGGATGTGATAAATGAGTTGGGATACCATATAAAAACACAGGCATTTTTAGTTGCGACGAGATCATTTCACGAAATTTCAGTCACGACCTTTCTCCTCTGAATGTGAAAATATTTTACTGTCTGCAACTTACACAGCGAGATATGATCATCATATTTCATTAAACCAGAGCTCGTACAGAAAGATTCAAGAGTTCATTTTTTTGCATGCTCTGTCGGAGAATGGAACGTTAAACGAGTAGTGTGAAGTTGATTCGAAGAACCCTACGCCAGACAAATGTGAATTGCAGAATAGTCCTGTTGATGTAGATGTAGATGAGGAAGCCGCGCGGAAACGGCAGTTAACTTAATTTTGGATAGTATAAAAGTGCACCGGCTCCATACCTTTCATAGATACCCAAATAATGCATAAATCTAGGGACCTGTCACATCTGGCGATCTGGTTTTAAGGACGACTCACGGGCACTTTGTTATCAACTTTAAGAGTCTTTAGTTTGTATGGTATTAGCCGTCTGAGATATCTTTCTCTGCGTCAATACTGGAAATAATTGCTGGGGAGGAAGGTCACTGACGTGAACTGCAGAATGCTTTAGGGATCACAGTCGTGCAGTCCCGGCCAGCGGACTAGACGAAGGGAGCCCGTGACGTCACCGCGCGGTCCGAGCAGTGCGACACGCAAGAGCCTGTGCGCTGCGGGCTGAGCAGAGTCGCGCAAAGACACACAGTCCGCGGGCCGCACTCGCACTGCCCCTTACTGACGTAGCTCATGACGTCACTGCACTGGCCGGCCAGTGCCGCGCGCAAGCAGTTGCGTGCTGCGGCCCACGGGCTGGTGGTGGCGCTGACTGCTATTGCGGGCAACTTTCTACTGCCATTGATTCCCTAACGCAGAGAATGAACGCGGAAACTAAACACAGTTTGCAGAGGAAGGAGAGCATGTGAAGAAAATGAGAAGTAACGGGAAAAGAAACTAATCAGTGGTGAGCACAGAACAACACAGCCTGAAACAAATCCTAAAAAGGTAAATTTGGACGATATTTAAGAGAGTGGTGGATGGTGATGGGGAAAACGTTAATTTTCTTTGCTGTTCGCTGTGCAATGAAAATTACGCTCATGCTGAAGGGTCAAGTGGCACTTCGTGCTTTTCTCGTCATCCATGCGTGTCTAATAAGCAAGGGTCTTGTGGGGAAGAGAAATTCCATCCTAAACCTGCGCAAGAGAAGGTCGTAAGGAACTATAGGATGTTAAATCTTGTTCACACGTTAGTACACAATGGAACGACTTACAGAAAAATATCCACTAATGCTATTATCTGACAACCGCGTCGCGGCACACAGCAGAAAGTGCGAAAAACCTATGAGATACAATTATGCGTGAGATAATTGATCATGAGGTGAGTGTTCAGCAACTACATAGATGTTGATATGCAGTGCAAGAAGAAATCGTTACCTGACTTGTATTGTCTCCTACTTTATTGACTGCAGCCTCAGGTCTCGTGAGTTGCTTACAACAAAATTCCAGATGAATCAAAAACGGGTGATAACAATAGAAGGAAGCTGTTGAGACGTTTTATGTCTCTTGGTATACACAATTCTGCTTTAAAGGACATGCATTTTCGGCTGACCAAGATGGCAACATTGTTGCTGCATTGCGTGGTTATTTAGGATTGAACTGTAGCTACCATACACTAAATACAGTACTAGAATGTGCTATTAATGCAGAGTATACAGTCTTGGAATAAAGTATTCATACACCGTTGTTCATATAGAACAACTGTCTTTGTCAGAACTACAGATCACAACCAGACAAGTTATTTGGTAAACTAACAGTGCTGTTTCCTTCTTAATCTGTACATGTAAAAGAATTAACTAAATTGGCCTTCTGCAAAAAGTAATTAAATATTCTATGTCAGCTGATATCACAAAGTGGGGGTAATGTATTCACACGTGCAAAGACACTTATAAGTTAAATGAAGACAACTACAATGTCACTACTTCGTAGTCATTCCCGTTGTATATATCTTTTCTGTTGCCCTCTTTGGCATGGACTGCACCCGTTCTGGTAGTCTCTCAGATAAAATTTTTCCTTTAATGGTGCAAACATTGTTTCAGAGATGTCTTACTTAGTATACGAGGGCTGTCCACAAAGTAAGTTACGATCGATCGCGAAATGGAAACGACTATGAGAATCCATTAAAGCTTTGCAAAGATGTGTGGGCCAGTGTCTCTAGTATGACTCTAGGTAGAATTATGTAGCTCTTTTCATTCCTGAGCTCTTAGTGAGCGCGTATATATGTTTTAGAAAATAGTGTCTCCGCCAAGTGCGAGGGCCTGGTAGGTATTTTCCCCTGAAGCTATGCAACGAACATTACATAACTGTCGTGCGGTTTCTTCTTCAAGACAATTCTCAGCCACATTCTGCAGGGGCAATGAAGATTTTCCTGCATCGTTTCAATTGGAAATGTTTGGTTACCCACAATACAGTCCGTAATTGTCTCCCACTGAGTTTCTTCTCTGCTCAAACGAACCGCTGGCTATGAAGACAACATTTCGGCACAGACAAGGAGCTTTAGGCCAGCGTAGAGAATTGGTGGGAAGCAATGATGGCTGCCTTCTGTGATGAGGATATTGGAAAGTTGGTACAACGCTACGACGAATGTCTGAGTCAGAACGGCGACTACGTAGAGAAGTATCTGAAAGGTGTAGCTAACTGTTACAAATGAAACTTTTCTGATTTTCACTGTGATTTTCATTTCGCGATCAATCGTAACTTACTTTCTGGACAGCCCTCGTATTATGCTTTATGGCCATTCCTTCAAGCGTACAGCAAAGTGGATTAAGATCTCTGCTCTGTGATGGAAATGTGAAAACGTGGTGAGTATTGTGCAACAACAACAGACAAATAATTTCTGCGGCATATGTAGGGTCCATGTCTTATTGAAAGCAGCAATCTGTGAACAAACTGAACCCAGCCACACGTTATTGCAGATTTACCCTCAGGATATTTAGATACAGACATCTATCTATATTATTTTCAACTAAAGCAGTCTACCCAACTCCAGATGTAGCCAGACATACTCCTCCACCACCATGCTTTACTTTGGGGTGACTGTGTGGAATCAAACTCAGTCGTCTCCATACCAACAATCTACCATCATCTATCAATATATAGTAGTAAACGATGGCAGACCTTTGCCATGGAGACGACTAAATACTATCAGATGACTAAATACTAGCTTATTACTCTAGGCTCATTAGCTCAAAATATCCAGAATCCAAATCATCTAAACATGATTCCCCTAATTGGGAAAAATATCAGCTTCTGTTCTTCAGCAAAGAGCTTAAAATTTAAATGAAAATTTAAATTAGATTAAGCACGTAACAGCATTGTACCAGAAGGCAACAGCATCTCACCATACGCCTTCAAAACTATAAATAGCTCTTCTTTCTTTACCTGAAAAAACTTGTACAAATAGTCGTACCCCAAATTATTGATTAAAGCAATGTTATCCAGCTTTTTCAGGAAATGAGTTCAACAGGAAGTGCAAAATGGCTAAGCAGGGATGAAAACCTAAGGATGTAGAGGCACATATCACTAGGGGTAAGATTGATATTGCCAACAGGAAAATTAAAGAGACCTTTGAAGAAAAGAGAACCACTTGTATGAATATCAAGAGCTTAGATGGAAACCCAGTTCTAAGTAAAGAAGAGAAAAGAGAAAGGTAGAAGGAGTATATAGAGGGTATATAGAAGGGCGATGTACTTGAGGACAATGATATGGATATGTAAGAGCATCTAGATGAAGTGGGAGATATGATACTGTATGAAGAGTTTGACAAAACACTGAAAGACCTAAGTCGAAACAAGGTTCCGGGAACAGACAACATTCCATTACAACAACTGTAGTCTTGGGAGAGCCATCCCTGACAAAACTCTACCATCTGGTGAGCAAGATGTATGAGACATGTGAAATGCTCTAAGAATTAAAGGATTTATTAATTCCAATCACAAAGATAACAGGTGTTGACAGATGTGAAAATTACCGAACTATCAGTTTAATGAGTCACGGCTGCAAAATACTAACGCGAATTCTTTACAGACGAATGGAAAAACTGGTAGAAGCCGACCTCGGGAAAGATCAGTTTGCATTCCGTAGAAATGTTGGAACACGTGAGGCAATACTGATCCTACGACTTATTTTAGAAGCTAGATTAAGGAAAGGCAAACCTACGATCCTAGCGTTTGTAGATTTAGAGAAGGCGTTTCACAACATTGACTACAATACCCTCTTTCAAATTTTGAACGTAGCAGTAGTCAAATACAGGGAGCGAAAGGCTATTTACAATTTGTACAGAAAGCAGATGGCAGTTATTAGAGTCGAGGTGCATGAAAGGGAAGCAGTTGTTGGGAAAGGAGTGAGAAAGGGTTGTAGCATCTACCCGATGTTATTCAATCTGTATATTGAGCAAGCAGTTAAAGAAACAAAACAAAAATTCTGAGTAGGAATTAAAATCCACGGAGAAGAAATAAAATCTTTGGGGTTCACCGATGATACTGTAATTCTCTCAAAGGACCTGGGAGAGCAGTTGAACGGAATGGACACTGTCTTGAAATGAGGATATGAGATAAATATAAAACAAAAGCAGACAAGGTTAATCGAATGTAGTGGAATTAGATCTGATGATACTAAGGGAATTACATTAGTATATGAAACACTTAAAGTGCTAATTGAGTTTTACTATTTACGGAGCTAAATACCTGATGATGGTCGAAGTAGAGAGGATATAAAATGTAGACTGGCAATGGAAAGGAAAGCGTTTCTGAAGAAGAGAAGTTTATTAACACAGAGTATAGATTTAAGTGTCAGAAAATGTTTTCAGAAAGCATTTGTATGGAGTGTAGCCATGTATGGAAGTGAAACGTGGGCGATAAATAGTTTAAACAAGAAAAGAATAGAAGCTTTGGAAATGTGGTAATACAGAAGAATGCTGGAGATCAGAAGGGGTGGATCACGTAACTAATGAGGAGGTACTGAAAAGAATTAGGGAGAACATAAATTAGAGGCACAACTTGACTAGAAGAAGCGATCGGTTGGTAGGAAATGTTCTGAGGCATCAAGGGATCACCAGTTTATTACTGGAGGGCAGAGTGGAGGGGAAAAATCGTAGAGGGAGACAATGAGATGAATACGTTAAACAGGTTCAGAAGGTTCTAGGTTGCCGTAGGAACTGGGAGGTGAAGAAGCTTGCACAGCGTAGAGTAGCATGGAGAGTTGCATCAAATCAGTCTCTGGGATGAAGACCACGACAACAACAATTTCACAGTCATTATCACAGCTACACTGGCTACATGTAGGCAACGTCAATATGTCCCATATCTCTCCTCAACCCTTACGCTATTGCCTGAGAAAATGGCAGAGAGCTACGTTCCTATCAGGTCAATATCTTTTTGTCTACTCCATCTTTCAGCGACTCTCTCGAAGTGCTTTCCAGTAGCAGTTTCCCGACTCTGGAATAACCTCCTGCATGATATTAGAAAACCGAATAACATCTACATCTTCAGAAGACAGTTCATTAGACATTTAAGTAAGCAACATTTATGAATACCGTTTTCCCTGTATGCACTTGGTACAATCTTATATATTCTTTCCAATCAGGTCTTCCTAACTTCCTCAGAAATCACTGTATCGGTAAACAAATATTTTGTACACCTATAAATTCTTTTGTACCTGCGACTATCGTTATAGTCATTATTCCTATAACTATTGTTATTAATATTATTATTTTTATTATTATTACTGTTATCATTGCGAGTGGCAATAGTAAAAGTATAGCCATTATTAACTATTTTAGTTCATAGTATTATTTATGTACATTGTTACTATAAACACCCAAATAATTTTAATACCATTTCTCATATGACAATTGTTATTTCTTACCTAACTGTCATGTAAAAAAATGCTGTAAATGAAAACAATGGTCCGATGTTAGAGAATCTTGATTACCTTAACCACATTAAACAAATAAAATATGAGACATTTAATGCCGTGTAACAGATTTACAAGTTTATATATAGGAACCTTCGACTCTAAATCGTTGAATATTATATGTTTTCAGAGAAATATTTTGCTGGTATTGTTGTAATCACAGATTTCACCTGCTTCGGAAGAGAGGGTGCCGGCCGCTGTGGCCGAGCGGTTGTAGAATCTTCAGTCTGGAACCACACTGCTGCTACGGTCGCAGGTTCGATTCCTTCCTCGGGCATGGCTGTGAGTGATTTCCTTAAGTTAGTTAGGTTTAAGTAGTTCTAGGTCTAGGGGACTGATGACCTCAGATGTTTAGTCCCATAGTGCTCAGAGCCATTTGAATCATTGTGCGTATAGTGTCTCCGCCTTTAAGAATCACAAATTATGACCTCGGCGCACCGTGTGGTTGAATGCTGCCTGGTGCCCTGCTTACATGTGACACGATGACGAAAGCAGATATGTTAGACAGTCATGAGCTGCAAATTGAGAAATCCATAGACGTGTACGACTTTGACAAAGATCAGATTGTTATGGCCCGGTGCTCCAGAACGATCATATCGCTGAAGGCGAAGCTTATCCATTGTTCACGCACAACGTCGTTAACTGGTATGAGAAGTAGTTGAAGGACGGAGAAACCCCTTGTGGGCGACAAGATGTTGGACGCCCACACGTCATCACGGAACGTGTAGGTTGCAGGCGTGCTGGCTCTGTCATTCAAAGTAAAGGGCGAAGTTTCGCAGATGTGACGGCAGAGGCACAAACGTTACGGATCACGCTCTTCAGCGCACGTTGTTGAGCACGGAACCCATCAGTCGATGACTGTGGTGTGCGTACTGTGAGACCTTCGGTACACACACCATCAGATTATTTGACTTGCCGCTCTAACGAAGTAGGCGAGTGTCAGCAATATGTCTTGTGGTCTTATCGTGGCGTGTTGATCTTCTGCTGTTTGGTCAGACGACAGAAATGCCACTTGCACGCTTAGAGTAGCAGATTGACGGCGACCAACTTTAAACAGAATTTGATTAATTTTCACACACATTTATTAAAATAATAAAAAGCATAAAAATAACTTAACTTGGTTCTGGATGCTACTTACCATTGGCATTCTGAAGGTCCTTTGGTCTTGGTACGTCAATCTTATTCTCACATATCTCTGATACTTGACAAATCGCGACCTGTTCCAATGGGAACATCGATATCTACAAACGCCAACCACGATGTATCTGTAGAAAACACTAGGTGAGCTAAAACCCGTTAGATAATCAGTGACGATACGTGGCTCAAATGCAGAAAAATGTTAGGGACTTTAATTTCATAGCGTCCGTGTTATCTTTGTGAACCAAAACGGTGAAATTCAGTGCTGGCTGGTGTAATATGTGGACGCGGAAGTCTGTATACCAATTTTCTGTAGTACCTAGTAGGCACTGAGCAAATGGCTTGAAGATCAGAAATTGCAGGGCACATCACTTTGCACTGCTTGATTTTCACTTCGCTGTTTTTTCACCGTATTTTTGTTATAGCCTCATACAGCAATGTATACATTCATAAAAACACATCCCTACAAATGGGACGGCAAAACACATGCAATAACTGCTCAGTAAAACAAAAGAGGAATATGGCGGTAGCAAATAGCAGTGACTGCTATAAATGGTGGATCAACAATGTCAAGATAGAAAGCAAACACAATTCACAGAAATGACACATATGTTTAAGGAAAAGAAAGATTAAGAAAAGTTTGTCACCTAAGAAACAGCAGTAATGAAATCATGCAGATATTCTTTGAGTCTTTACCGGGGGAGAGCACTTGCACTACAGCTTCTCTGCGCGGTCATTGCGATATGACGTCTGCAGCAGCAGTTGATGGTGGCGTTTATGAGAACTTCATCAGTCACGAAATTGCAACGGATACATCCTCTTCCTCGTTACGAGATTCTCCAGGTGATAATGCTATCCTCCGTCACATTCTTTTGGTTACATTTTAGTCGAATGTAATTCTTGCTGTTCAGATCCAAGTTTGTATGTGTGAGATGACGACGTTCTTTACATACACAATTCTGTTATCGCTATCCCGAAAATAGTTCTAAGATAGTATTAAATTCACTCTGACTCGCGACCGCTTAGTTACTTTGTGCCAGGAAGGGTTATCAACAAGGGATGTATCCAGACGACTAGTTGTGAACCAAAGAGACGTTGTTCGAATATGGACTAGATAAAGAGAGACAGGAACTGTCGATGAGATGCCTCGCTCAGGCCGTCGAAGGGCCACTACTGCAGTGGATGGCCGCTACCTACGGATTATGGCTTAAAGGAACCCTGACAGCAAATCCACCATGATGAATAATGTCTTTCCTGCAGCCACAGGACGTCGTGTTATGACTCAAAATGTGGGCAATAGGCAAAATGATGCACAACTTCACTCCCGACGTACATAGCAAGGTCAATCTTTGCAACCACGATACCATGCAGTGTGGTACAGATGGGCCCAACATCATGCCGAATGGACCGCTAAATATAGGCATCATGTTCTCTTCACACTTGAGTATCGCAAATGTCTTCAACCAGACAATCTCCGGAGACGTGTTTGGAGGCAACCCGGTCAGACTGAACGCCTTAGACACACTATCCAGAGAGTGCAGCAAGGTGAATTTTCCCTGATGTATGGGGTAGCATTATGTGGTGCCGACGTACGCCGCTGGTGGTTATGGAAGGCGCTGCAACGGCTGTACGATACGTTAATGCATCCTCCGACCGATAGTGCAACCACATCGGCTGCATATTGGCGAGACATTCGTCTCCATGGGCGACAATTCGCACCTCCATCGTGCACATCTAGTGAATGACTACCTTCAGGATAACGACATCGCTCAACTAGAGTGACCAGCACGTTCTCCAGATATGAACCCTATCGAACGTTCCTGGGATAGATTGAAAAGAGCAGTTTATGGACGACGTGACCCACCAACCACTCTGAGGAATCTACGCCGAATCGCCGATAAGGAGTGGGACAATCGGCACCAAAAGTGCCTTGATGAAGTTGTGGATAGTGTGCCACGACTAATACAAGCATCCATCAATACAAGAGTACGTGCTACTGGGTATTAGAGGTACCGGTGTGTATAGCAATGTGGACCACAACCTCTGAAGGTCTCGCTCTGTGGTGGTTGAACATCCAATGTGTGATTTCATGAGCAACAAAAAGTGCGGAAATGATGTTTATGTTGATCTATATTCCAGTTTTGTGTACAGGTTCCGAAACTCTCGGAACAGAGGTGATGCAGAAGTTCTTGTTGTACGTACTTTTAGTAATATATAATTTATAAAGGTTTTTTATATGGAGTTGTACTCACGTCCTCACAATGTAGATGAACGTATGTCAACTTTGAGTAAACTAATGTAAAGAGTGTATCAAGAAGTATATTCCGATTTGGCAAATCTATATTTCTGAAACTACAATGTATTTCTTTTTTTGATGAACCGGGAACTCAAAAAAATTTTCACAGCTTTTCACAGGTGTTCAATATGCCCCCCTTGACATGCACGCCATATGTCGATGAGGTATTCAATTGTTCTGCACTACAGGGAGAGTGTTTTGAGTTACAGCTTCCACAGCTGCTGTTATGCGATGTTTCAGTTACTCATTGTCGTTGTTAGCGAAGGCACATACACAGAATCTGTTATCAACCTCCACAAGAAATAACCACATACAGTCAGGTCCGGTGACCTTGAATGCCAGTAATGTTAGGCTCAATCATTTGGTACAATGAGACTGAACCATCGTCCAGTGATGATTTGATTTAAAAATTCCCGCACTCCCAGATATTGACGGGGGAGTGCCCCGTCTTGTTGGTAAGTGAAGTCTCCATTTATGAAATAAGAAAACTCTTAAACATACTTTGATATGTGCCTTCTGTAACTGTGTTCTGGGCAATGAAAAACGGACCATACACCTCTCCCCCTAAAACTGCACAAAACACATTATATTTTAGGGAGTCCCTCTCTTGTTGTGAAATTTCTTGTGGTTGTTATGTACCCCATATTCTCACCTTATGATGGTTCACCCTTCCATTTAAATGAAGTGTTCAAATTAGTTCAAATGGCTCTGTGCACTATGGGTCTTAAAATCTCAGGTCATCAGTCCCCTAGAATTTAGAACTACTTAAACCTAACTATCCTAAGGACATCACACACATCCATGCCGGAGGCAGGATTCGAACCTGCGACCATAGTGGTCGGGTGGTTCCAGACTGAAGCCCGTAGTGTCGTTTGGCCACTGCGGTCGGCAAATGGAGTGTTGCCTCGTCACTAAACACTTAGTGTGGAAGAAAACTGTCAGCCTTCATCTTTCCAAGAACGAAACTACAGAACTCCACACAGCTCGCAGTAGCTGAACTTTGTGTCGTTTCATGTGTAAACGTCGACGCAACACACGTCAGGAAATTTGGGGCATGTTGATGTGTGGAGCTGCTCCACCCGCCTTGTGGAATGTGGCGGACGCGTTCCATGTCTGTGTCAGACACTTGGGGACGCCCGCCGATTTGCCTATACAGAAACAACCTGTGTTTTTAGGAATTGTTCATGCCAGCATCTAATGCTCTGTGTTTCAGGAGAGTCCACACCATACCTCGTACGAAAGTCCCATTGAACACATATTACTGACCAGCACTGCACAAAACGAAGAACACAAAACGCTTTCTGTTGTCCCGAAATCATTTTTACTAGAACTGAAGTAGTCACACACTGCTGCTGCTACCTGGTGGGAACCATGTAAAACTTCAGAGTTTGCGCTTTCCAAAAGTAAGCTGATCAAGCACATGTCTGAAATAACGCAATAGTTATGATTTTTTTGAATTGTATAATGCTTTTTGACTCATCCTGCTTTACTCCTGCCCGTAGTGGTTAGATGCAATATTATTTTAGTAACATTTTAAAGTTGTTCGATGACTTGATGTTGCACGTGTATTATAATATGAACTTTACTGTTTCCACAGTCGTAAAAATTCGAGTTTGACAGTTGTTTACTCAAAGATACAGGGGATAGGCTAAACAATGTGAACAGTGGTAGTAATGGGATGGTCGACAACGTTGTTAAGGCACATCTCATGTTGGAGTGAGGGTGTTCAGTTCACAGCCGCGAGGAGTGGCCGTGCAGTTTGAGGCGTCACGTAAGGGGCTGCGTGGCCCCTCCCGTCGGAGGTTCGAGTCCTCCCTCGGGTATGGGTGTGTGTGTGTGTGTGTTTGTGTGTGTGTATGTGTGTGTTATTCTTAGCATAAGTTAGTTTAAGTAGTGTGTAAGTGTACGTCTAGGGACCAACGACCAAAGCAGTTTGGTCCCTAAGGAATTCACACACGTTTGAACATTTCTTCAGTTCGGATTTGGTATAAGAGCACGTTGTTTACGATTAGTGCGTGTTTGGATTCTGAGGTCAAGGTCGACGTGGAATGCAAGGAATAATAGAGTTCCAAAGAGGGCAGATTGTCTGTACCCGATTAGCTGGAACTTCAGTAACCAACACAGCCAACTTATTGCATGTTTCAAGAGCAACTGTTTCAACAGTGATGACAGTCTAGACAAAACATGAGAAGACATAATCCTGTAAACGTAATAGTGGGCGCAAATCAAAACTAAATGACAGAGACGGTCGTGCGATAACGCTAATTGTGTCAAAACTACACAAAACTACGGTGGCTGTCTATCGACACTGTCAACCGAGAACTCGATAAAGCGAATACTCACAGACGAGCTGCTATACCGAAACCATTAGTGACGACAACCAAACCAATGAAACGTAAAATATGGATTCAGGAGCAGATATGCTGGACTGCTGATCAGTGGAAACACGTCATATGGTCCGGCGAGACAACGTTTTCGTTATTTCTCACATGGGCCGGGTTTACATCTGGAAAAGCCTACAATCCTGATTGCTTGATGCCAACGGTTAGGCATGAAGGTGGAAGTGCGATGGTGTGGGCAATCATATCATAGTGTACTGCTGGTCCCACCGTTACTCTCAAAGGCCTTGTTGCAGTTAAGGATTATGTGAATATTTCAGGTCATCAGATGCACCCCCTGATTGAAATGTTATTCTCCAATAATAATGTCATATTTCAGGGCGATAATGAACGCATTCACACAGCCAGGATAGCACAATCGTGGTATGAGGATCATGAAACTGTACTGCAACGTATTTTCTGGCCAGCACAGGCCCCGGACGTGAACATTATTGAACCTTTACGGGCGGTATTGGTGTGCAGACTCCGGAGCAGATTTCCACCCCCCTCGTCACTACTGGAGTTGGAAGAGGTTCTGATCGACGAGTGGCATAACATGCCACTGGAGACTATGCAGTTATTATATGACAGTACTACAAGAAGAACCGCAGCTGTATTACGCCCATATGAGGTTCCAACCTCTTATCGGCAAGTCATTCCCAAGTAAGTACAGGTGTCACATTATTTGGCCTATCCCCTGTATTTTTGATTTTGTGGGTCGTGTATCTACACAACTGTTATCGACGTGTTTCCAATCTCTGGTGTTCTCGTTACCCATTATTCCTATACCAAATTTCAATAAAAGTTGTTAAAACTATGTTGCTTGAAATCCGTGTGTTCATTTGGTATTTTGTGGGATAATCCTTAGAGTGCCTGTACATTCCAAATTCTTGAACTATATTCATGGCTGGACCTTTTGGCATTTCATGCAGGACTTGCGGTGTCATTCAATGTTGCCAACTTTGTGTTCTTCGTTTTGAAATGTGTAAAGAAGATAGATCAGTTAATACTGGTTTCTCTAGTGTTGTCTCTGAATCTGACGATGAAATGTGTCCTACATAAAATTTTGGCAGGTATTGCAGTTAATTTTTTAGCTCCCAGAGTTTAGGTGTTTCGGGTGTGCGTCTTTTCCTGAATGTAGTTTCGTGGCGAATACTTTGTTCAAGAATCACAAGACTAGGAGGTATACTTAAATAAGACCAGGTGATACGGGAAGACTTCAGTCAGATTACATCATGATCAGAGAATCCGAAAACAGATATTGAATTGTAAGGCGTACCCAGGAGCAGATATAGACTCAAATTATAACATCGTAGAGATGAAATGTAGCCTGAAGCTTAAGACATTAGTCAGGAAGAATTAATGCTCAAAGATGTCGGATAAAAAAGTACTTAGGAAAAACGAGATTCGTTTGAATTTCTCTACTGCTTAAGATACAGCAATAAGGAACAGCTCAGTAGGCAGTACAGTTGACGAGCAATGGACATCTCTAAAAATGGCCATCACAGAAGTTGGAAAGAAAAACATAGGTAGAAAGAAGGTAGCTGCGAAGAAACCGTGGGTAACAGAAGAAAAATTTAATTTGATTGATAAAATGAGGAAATACAAAAATGTTCCGGGAAACTCGGAAATACAGAAATATAAGCCGCTGAGGAATGAAATAAATAGAAAGTGCAAGGAAGCTAAGAGGAAATGACTGCATGAAAAATTGAAGACATCGAAAAAGAACTGATGGTTGGAAGGACAGACCGAGCATACAGGAATGTCAAAACTTCCTTCAGTGACATTAAAAGCAAGGGTGGTGACATTAAGAGTGCGACGGGAATTCGACTGTTAAATGCAGAGGAGAGAGCGGATGGATGGAATGAATACATTAAAAGCCTCTGTGAGAGAGAGATTTTGTATGATGTGATGGGAACAGGAGTCGATTTAGAAGAAATAGGAGATCCAGTGTTAGAATAAGAATTTGAAAGAGCTTTGGTGGACTTAAGATCAAATAGCAACAAACCGACTATTCACGATGGTGTGTAGAATGTATGAGTCTGGCGACATACTATCTGACTTTCGAAAAAAAAAATCCACATCATTCCGAAGATTGCAAGGACTCACAAATGCGACAATTATCACACAGTCAGATTAACAGTTCTTGCATCCAAGTTGATGACAAGAAAAATATACAGAAGAAAGGAAAAGAAAATTGAGGATGTGCTACAAGACGATATGTTTGGCATTAGAAAAGATAAAGGTACGAGGCAGGCAATTCTGACATAGCAGTTGATAATTGAAGCAAGACTAAGGAAAAATCAAGACGCTTTCATAGAACTTATCGACTTTTAAAATGACTTCGACAACGTAATATGGTGCAAAATATTCGTATTTATGAGAAAAATAGGGGTAAGCTATAGGGAGAGACGAGTCATATAAAATATGTATGAGGTCCAAGAAGGAATAATAAAAGTCGATGACCAAGAAAGAAGTGCTCGCATTAAATGTGTGTAATACAGGGATGTAGCCTGTCGCCGCTACTGTTCAATCTCTACATCGAGAAAGCAATAACAGGAATAAAATAAAAGTTCAGAAGTGGAACTAAAACACAAGGTGAAAGGATATCAATGATACGATTCGCTGATGACATTACTATCCTCAGTGAAAGTGAAGTAGAATCAAATGATCTGCTGAATGGAATGAACAGTCTAATGAGTACAGAGTGTAGATCGAGAGTAAATCGAAGAAAGACAAAGGTAATGAGAATTAGTAGAAATGAGAACAGTGAGAAACTGAACTTAAGGACTGATGGTCACGAAGTAGATGAAGTTAAGGAATTCATCTATCTAGGTAGTAAAATCATAAATGACGGATTGAGAAAGAAGAACATCTTAAGCATACTAGCGATGGCAAAAGGGACATTCCCGGCAAAGATAAGTCTACAGGTATCAAACATAGACCTTCATTTGAGGAAGAAATTTCTGAGGACATACGTCTGGTGTACAGCATTGTATGGTAGTGAAAAATGGACTGTGGGAAAACCGGAACAGAAGATAATCGAGGCATTTGAGATGTGGTGCTGCAGACGAATGTTGAAAATTAGGTGGACCGAATGAGGAGGTTCTGCGCAGAATCGGAGAGGAAAGGAAAATGTGGAAAACACTGATGAGGAGAAGGGGCATTATTATAGGACATCTGTTAAGACATGAGGGAATGACTTCCATGGTACTAAATGGAACTGTAGAGGGCAAAAACTGTAGTGGAAGACGAAGATTGGAATACATCCAGCAAATAACTGAGGACGCTGGTTGCGAGTGCTGCTCTGAGATGAAGAGGTTGGCACAGGAGATGAATTCTTGGCGGCCGGCATTAAACCAGTCAGAAGACTGATGACCCAAAAAAATGTGTGTGCTAATATTATTTGTTTTCCTGGAGGCTAATTTCACGTATTTATTTTCTAGTACGGCGTTTGTTTTATTTGATATGTTTTCCATGTAGTTTGAAAAATTGGAAATTTGTGGAAAGATCTTATAGCACCAAACTGCTGAGGTCATCCGTACCTAAGCATACACACTACATAACCTAACTAAGACTAATATATGCTAAAGACAACACACACACCTATGTCTGAGGGAGGACTCGAACCTCTGATAAGAAGAGTCACTCGAATCGTGACAAGACGCCTCAAACCACGCGACTACCCAGGTTTTGCTTTATTGGTGTGTAGATGGTTTTCTTTTCTAATATCTAGAAGAAGGGATCGGTTGGTAGGACATGTTTTGAGGCATCAAAGGATCACAAATTTAGCATTTGAGGCAGCGTGGAGGGTAAAAATCGTAGAGGGAAACCAAGAGATGAATACACTAAGCAGATTCAGAAGGATGTAGGTTGTAGTAGGTACTTGGAAATGAAGAAGCTTGCACAGGATAGAGTAGCATGGAGAGCTGCATCAAACCAGTCTCAGGACTGAAGACAACAACAACAACATGGAGTTTCTCTCGTTAGTGTTATTTTCTTGTTATTTTATTTTTTGTTACGTTTTTGTTATGTTTTTGTTGTCTTTTTTAGATTGTGTATTTTTTTGTTGTGTAGCTACAGAACCGTATTATGGTCATAATTATTCTCATATATGCTGTACTGTGTTGTAGTTATTTCCTTATATATTGTACAGGCATAATGATAGGCAAATCATCATAGACTGCAAAGACATCAGTAACATTTCCATGCTTGCACAGCCCTCAACAACATAAATATAGCTTTGAGTGAACAACTAGCTATCAGACTTGAATATCTTTGACAGCCAAAATAATAAAAAAATGTGTAATAGTATATGCGCAACATCAAGTCATCGAAAAAATTTAAAACATTACTGAACGTATAATGTTACATCGAACAAATACGGAAAGCAGGAATAGTTTACTCAAATTTGACAAATGTCCGTCTGCAACGTTAGGACGTGAGTACAACATGCGATATAAGAAAGCTTTATAAATTACATGTTAAGTAAAATGTTAATGCATGCAATTGTTTGAAGATGTTTTGACGAGGGCAATAACGTTGAATAAGCTTCCACACTAAAATAAAATATCAAGCAGCATACTGTCTAGGAAGTCGTCAAGTGACACAACGTATGCTTCAGGTACCACAACAAAGAA
Source organism: Schistocerca gregaria (assembly GCF_023897955.1). Taxonomy (NCBI): domain Eukaryota; kingdom Metazoa; phylum Arthropoda; class Insecta; order Orthoptera; family Acrididae; genus Schistocerca; species Schistocerca gregaria. The sequence continues at coordinate 62,910,895 of NC_064923.1, read as the reverse complement.
AGCAAGATGTTTGCGAATCCTTCAGCTGTAATCGTTCAGCTTTAAAAAAAAAGTGGGAAGAAAAAAAATGGTCTCCAATAATTAGCAATATTTTCACAAACAGTTCGTATCACAAGGAGAGAACCATTTGGCAGAGGTTTCAGGAGCGTCATAGTCAACTTCCGTTGATACCTGTACCACAAAATGTGCCTGATCTGAACTCGATCGAACATATTTGGGAAGCAGTCTGGCGCCATCTGCATACGGACAGATCACTGGTCAGTAATATATACCATTCCATTACCTGTGTGTACGCATTTATTGCTGTGTACTTCTAGGAACTTACTAATGATTTGCCGAACTAAAGGCACACATATTTATTGCTTTATTGCATTCCATTGGTGGAATTTACGTTAGCCGCATGACCTGTGCGCACGCTTTTAGTGCCATATACTACCAGAAAACTATCAAGTACACGCCGAATTCATGACACACATAACTGCCACTGTCTTGCATTCCGTTGGTGGAAAGGCACGCTGTTATGTCGATGGTCATAGTATTTAGGTTCACCTGTGTGGATCGTAAATCTGTTGCAAAATTCATTTTTTATGGTTTTTCTAGAGGCTGAACTGCCACTAACAGCAACTCTTACTAACATGACAAATTTATGCGTTCTTTTAGTGTCATCTTTCTTAGTTTTCTGCAATAAATGATCTCATGTACTATTAGGAAATGTGAAACACACGGACTTCGTTATTTTTAAAAACCCTGTTGCTTGCTGTTCAGATCTGTCTGTGTTAGCAATATTTTAAATGTAACACAATACGAATGATTTTACTGTGGTGACATTGTTAGGCTATATTAGCAGCAAAAACGGGTATATCAGAATCAGCAATGGAAGCAAAACAGAACATGCTGCTGCATCGAGGAAGACTGCTTCATGATCTATGACGCACGTAAAATGAAAACCACGTGCCTCGACTGTTTCGTAAAATTTCAACTTTTGTATGGGCTCTTAAAAAAATGGTTCAAATGGCTCTGAGCACTATGGGACTTAACATCTTAGGTCATCAGTCCCCTAGAACGTAGAACTACTTAAACCTAACTAACCTAAGGACATCACACACATCCATGCCCGAGGCAGGATTCGAACCTGCGACCGTAGCAGTCGCGCGGTTCCTGTCTGGAAGGCCTAGAACCGATATGGGCTCTTACCAAAAAGCAAAAGTCATATTTATTTTCCATTTATTGATTTCAACTCAAATTTAAATTCTCTAATGTGGCTGTTACCTGTCATTCTAATCTTTTAGTTTGTTAATTACTATTCGTAAACATACTTGATGAACGAATTTAGCAAAATTCGTTTCATGTATCTTCTTTTGGCAGTATAATACAAGGTGTAAATGGCAACCAAATCTATGCATCGTCACTGCGGTTTAGTAACGCGTTACTGAATTTATGAAAGGCAGGAACTCCCAGCAAACATGTAAATTCCAACAGGTGCATGGGCATCCATAAATGATAAACATCCTAAATCAAGATTTATACCCCTCATTAAAGGGGAACAACTTTCACAAGCGTACAGTGATAACAAACAGTGCAATAACGTTGTCAGTATCGTGATGTAGGGGCGCTGGCGCCTGTTGCTGGAGCAGTTGCGAGGATTTAAGACGCATTTCGATGCACGGTTCTCTCGCACAGTACTTTACTGTAGTGTGGAACACACACAATGTCAAAAGCTTGCAAAACACTATGAGCGTTTCCAGGAAATCAATCAAGAGCCTACAATAACCCCTCTCTCGTTATAAACCTCTAGAAATGTCTCAGTTTATCCACAAATTCCGTAGATGGTGGTATAAGGGGCGTACAGGATAACCGGCCACGCTTTCCTTCCAGAGTTTTCCGATAACTGAGTCGGTTCGCCCTCGAACTGACTTGGTGAGCCGGTGCGTAGGAATGCTCTCGTAGTTTTAAGTCTCCTTGCAGTGCCATAGCGGCGCCGTCGGCTCCTGAAAGTGCTATACACATGTCTATGTTTTACGTAATGAAGCGGGAAGAAGTTTTTTTTTTGTACAAATAACTTTAAAACGGCATGTCCTTATGGTGCGTTTATTTAAGAAAAGTAGTAAAATGAACTTGTTCACCCTTATTATAAGCTAGCTACTAACGCTACGAGATCATGGCCTACCGTATGATATGATCGAAAGGCATTCCACCGACGACGACCGACTATGGCCCACAGTATGTAACTTGAGTGTACAATCTGTGTGGTTCGTATGAGATCGTACAACTTCGGTTATGCCAAAATTATTCATTTATCTATTAATATCAATGCTTTAGCGCATTCTAAAATTACTAAAAGATCGGTAGACTCCTCTTAATGCCTGGGTGGCGATAGGCCACTTTTGTTAATAAATATTTATTAATCGCAATTATTTGATCGCGGTAGAATGAATGTACATTCCATGTGTATCTCTTTGCTGATGTCACAAGCAATTTATGCATCAGCAGCTCATCCCACTGACCAACCAAGTCAACCAAATCTGGCAGGCAGTTTGGAAACCTACCGCTGGCTCTTCCCTCGATGAGTGTTGCAGCGCTGATACATTCCCTTCACGTATGTGAAATAGCAAAACTGGAAACAAAGAAAAATGCGGTCTTATCTACAAATAAGGGTACATTATAAGCCAGACACGCCTTTACGACCCAACCTGAAATTACTGCGCACAAATAATGATTGACACGAAGAATTTGTGGTCATAGATGTGAATCTTAAAGTGGAGTACTGGACAATATTAATTTGGTATTAATGGAATGCGTCAACAGAAATAAATTTTAAATTAACACGTTAGTTTATTCTATTAACACCAAAAATTAAACGCATTCGACTACAAAAGACCTTCAGTTGGGGGATTGGTGAAAAACACTAAGGCACCTATGTGTTGTTAGCCTCTCTTGAAGATAAATGAGAATCAGTGCTTCAGACGCAAATGACGTTCTAAACTTAGTCACGAGCTTTTACTCAAATGCAGTGACTGTTAGCCCAACAGACTGAGGAACGCTTGCATCTGCTAAAGCGATGGACGACTTGAGACAGTTAACCGTAGTGATCTGAGCAAACGGAGAGCCAAGGTTACATACGTTGCAGGTGCTGCAAATAATACTCCCCTAAAGTATTCAAGGCGAGACGTGCAGAAAGATGCAGTCTTGCACATCCCTCTGCGATACAGGGCGAGAGTCGGACATACGACCCCGACCGGCTGCTAACATGGCCACTAGATCCACATCACCGCGCCTTTGGAAGAAATCTTCGATCCCTCCGCGTCGCCATTGCACAAGCAACCCTATATAAATCATACACCCAGCTCATTTCTTCCCACGAAACACGACATGCCTACCAATTGCTGAATAAGAGCACCCACAAGGAACCGCTTAAGTCCGATGTTGCAAAAGGCCAATGATGTTTGCCGGATTCGACGCTCCATATATTGTCTACCATGCAGCCAAAATATTGGGAGCTACTGGCAACAGGGGTGGGAGTGGTGGTATCCAACTGTGAGAACGGCATGAGGCTACGGAGCGTAGCTGAACTGTTTAGTCGACGAGTAACTCTCAACAGTCCTGCACTGCTCGTAGTGTTGCTACAAAGCAAAGAAATGGCAGTGATAGACAAATAAAACATTGCATTATGTCGGAAACAGCTCCTGAGGGTGAAGTTTTCTCAGAAACGAGTGGTAAAGGCGTGCTACGTGTAATATTTCCGTTTCTGGAATATGAGTCAGTGGAATGCGCGGTGTCGTGTGCGTTCAATTGAGCGTACAACGTATATGAGGACGATACGTGCTTAACGAGTGAAAGTGATATTGAAACATGTGTCGAACCATGTAGTTCATCATCCTTGTCTGGCAGGAGTCACAAATCGTATCTCCAGTGAAACCTAGTACACGACATAGTCGTCTAAGAAGCGGGCACTAAACACAGTTACGTGCATGGAGGATCATACGCTTCAGTGATGCTCTGTACAATTTCTAGGATAAATATGATAGTGACACATTACGTTGTACGCATCAGATTGCTTGCGACATAGATTACAGTTATTTCGAGGGAATCAGTGGGTCGTTGGGTAGCACAAAAAAAAGTGGTTCAAATGGCTCTGAGCACTATGGGACTTAACATCTGAGGTCATCAGTCCCCTAGAACTTAGAACCACTTAAACCTAACTAACCTAAGGACATCACACACAGTTACGCCCGAGGGAGGATTCGAACCTGCGACCATAGCGGTGGCGCGGTTCCAGACTGAAGCTCCTAGAACCACTCGGCCACTCCGGCCGGCAACTCCGAACAGTGTTACGAATGGTAGATAAGGAAATTTAACGAAGCTTCAAACTGACGATGTACAGCAAACTCCTTAATCGGCACGAAAATTTCTAGATGAGATAGACAAATTTATCCCATAGTCCAGTAGGGAATTTGTTTCCAACTCCGACGAATTGAGATTTGAAGACGAAATGCACACGAAAGAACCTCTGGAGACAAGATGTATCACGAGAGTTGTATACAGATCAGCTAACTTCAATGTCCTGACGCATTCCTACACGATTACACCGTCTGTTAATCTGGATGGTAAACAGGCTGGAAAGGCAAGGATTGTGGTGCTAAAAGTTGTAGATGATCGGCCCTATCGATTCTTTTTAGTGCATGTCTTCTTACAAGGGCAGTAGGTAATATTCAAGTCACAGCAAGCAAAAGTGGGTAAACGAGCGTACGAGAAACTGCGTTTGGCCAATAGCTAGTCAAAATAACTTCCTTTTGCTTAATTCCTGGTCTACGCATGAAATCATACCTCTTTAGAGCAAACAATCCCTCCAGAAAAGAGTGTGACATTGCCATTTATATCATCTAGAACCACAGGTTCCAAGGTTTTTAACTCGAAAGCGCTTCGAAGTTCATGCCGCGGACCTTTGTGATCACTGTGACGCGCCGTTTTTTATTCGGTTTTCAGGGTGCAAGTTAATGGTTTCGTTTGAACATTTGTTTAATGACGACGATGTCCATTTTGTGAATTCTAATACAAGCATCCATAAGAGGTTGATTCTGCATCTCGTTGACAGATTTTCTGTCGCCTTCCTGATGTACATGATGAGCCATTAGCAGCTACTATTTATGCTGCCATAACTGTAAACATGACACGTGCAAATGAGCGTTATTGCGATCTCGCACTTAAGGGACGGGTAAAAATGGGGCGATTCCATTTCCATAAAAATCCCACCAATAAAGCACGTCACGCTAAAATGACTTTCAGATTCGTCCTTCTTTCTCATAGCTCTACAGGTTCTTCCGACGTCAGCTTCTTCTGACGTCATAAATATATTTATCAGCCCGAGATTTCGCGTCCAGGAGCTAGCCTGGCATCAGCAGTCCTATGAAAGCAAAAAACTCTGCCCAAGGCTACTCTCTTCTTCACTGTTCCCACACACTTTCAAAAACAGAAAGGCGGGATGACCAGCACCATGTTAAACGTAGTTAAGATATGACGGCGGTTTAAGCCAGCAAATACAGTCACTGCTGTCCCATTCACTTTTACAGTATAACCATTATTATCATATTCTAACCCTTCTTTTTCCTTTATTTAAAGTGCTACTCTCTTATTAAATGAAAAGGTACACGTCAGATCGGTTACCGCTTTTCGAGATACTGCTGTTAGAGTACTGGTGGAATGCCTTCCACAGTCACTTATCGCACACCTCCCTGATTCTCTTCAGATATTTAAAAACATCACACGAAGAGTAGTTTGTTTTGTGCTAGTAGAGAAACCACAGGAACTCCTGCTAATTGAAATCAGAATGTAAGTTATCATACCAGAATTATACAGTGCAACCGGTACACATAAAGGTGTGCACTGATCAACCGAAATAATCCTTTCATAAAAATGCAAGGGATAATATAAAGAAAATGCAGTATGCATACCATAGACCTTACTAAAACTACATGTTTTATAAGAAACGTCACTGCAAATATGTTTAAAAAGCAAACGGTGACCACACGTTTAAATACTATAATAGTTTAAGATCAGGAAAACGAACCACAATATACCAAAAAGCTTTAATGACCTCCTCAGTGCACGAAATTTCTTTGAACATATGAAATACTTCCCCAGTGTGTCGGCTCGGTCTTGAAACACATAATTCTATAATATATGTTGGTATCAATTTCTTGTGGACTATGCATTTGCGACAGAATACTCAGAGAAAATTCGTTTGTTTGACATGTTGATGAAAATTAAGCGTCTTCTTTCTTTTGTGTAATTTAAGGGCTAATATTTCGAAAACTGTGTTCGAACGATATTCTAAACATATATCTCAAGACAACAGAAAGACGAAAACTTCATAATATCATCACGTGTGTTACATCGTACGTACAAATTTCTATCAGGCCTAATAAAGCAACTCATACAATTGGAGAAATTTACTGCTGTATCAAATTATCAAATTCCCAGTTGTTACACAGCTCAGGTCCTCTGAGAGATTTCTTGATTTTCGGAACCCAATTTTGTATGTATTTCTCTTAAGCGGAAGTTATTTGGTTTATATACAGCTGAATTCTCATGATGAGAACAGTTGCAAACAACTAAAACCTCGTATTCGTGATGCCAATGTTAATATTGTTTTTACAGACACTAATCAAAGAAATGACAGTTATATCTAAGCGGTCTCTTCTCATCCACTGCATAGTGGTGGAGCAAAAGAAAACCAAATGACTGTAATTGTTGTGATATTCAATTGTTTGTTTGCGTATTTCAAATTTCATGGGGACAGACATTATAGTACGTTCCAAAGCTATTTCTACAACTCTGGTGACGTATGTTTAAGAAATGGGAATAGACAGAAAGTCGCCATTTGCGATACAATATTCACACACACAAGGTATTATTTTCGCGTGTTAATTACTGACGAAAAGGACTACCTCCGAGAGGAATGTCCAGTAGAGAACAAATCTGAATAACAGACCTAGGGTAACACCCAAACACGTTAAAGAAGCACACTACCATCACTTCTGAGTATCAGACAATGGCACAAGAGGTTTGGGGAATCCTGAAGAGGACGAGTTCCGCACGTCCGAGCAGGACTGATGCAGATGCATAATGTCACAGGGCTATCTGATGTCTTATAGACAGCACATGCTTTGTATTCTGTCAATTGGTAACTAAAAATTTACGTGCATGCGAACATTGTGCATCAAACCGCACCTTTGTACATGTTCTAATTACTAAAGGTATGCCATGAAATTTGTAAAGGTCATTTTGGAACACGCTCTACTTGAGATCAAGAAATTGTATTAAAAAAAGTGGCTCTGACCACTATGGGACTTAACACCTGTGGTCATCAGTCCCTCTAGAACATAGAACTACTTAAACCTAACTAACCTAAGGACAACACACACATCCATGCCGAGGCAGGATTCGAACCTGCGACCCTAGCAGTCGCGCGGTTCCCGACTGAGCGCCTAGAACCGCGAGACCAACGCGGCCGGCAAGAAATTTTATATTAAAAGTATATGTTTCCGGATAAGGTGATTGTGAGGATAGCGCACCAAGGATTTCTGTGAACGACATAAAATATCATGATACAAACTGTAAAACATCAGTCTTGCAACGATTTTAAAGGCGATTTGTCCTTCGTATAACTTATGGACTAGCCGACTCTGTGGTTCGAATCAAACTACTGCTTAAATTAGTAAGTCATCAGGCAATAACTTGCCTGGTACTAGAGGGTTCATGGCAAAAATTATATGGGATAAAGAAGGATATATCCAATATATAAAGGCATGCTGAAACGTAATGCCTCTAAATTTCTTATGTGAAAACTCTTAAAGTTTTGGAATAAAACAAATGTTTTTGGCATTTTGTGTCTTTATTAATCTTTTTTCATATTTGCAGTCTTCTGTTGTGTGTGTAAATGACGATGCTTAACGCAACCATTTCGAAGCGTGAGGAACAGCATGCTGTAATCAGGTATCTAACAGCAAAAAACGTGCTCCTAATTGATAATAACAGAAGAATGAAAGCTGTGTACAGTGATGATATTATCAACATCAGTAATGTGAGACACCACTAACGTGCAACGTTGTGTTGTTTTGGCATATAATGAAGTAGGTGGTGGTGCTAACTGCAATGTATGTGACAGTGCATGGCGACGATTAGAGCGCACATATACAGCAGCCAAAGAGACTCATCGGAATAGGGCTCATGACATCATCAGAGAAAATCTTTGGATTACATAGGCAGCGAACTGAGGTAAAAGTGCCATATCACAATAATGTATAGAGGTCACCACTGTAGGCCTGCAACACAGAAGATTGCTTGCATGATGTTTCTCAAGATTTCTAACTCCTGACATGAAATAGCTAAGGTCTAGTATACATCTGGATATTCAGGACCACAGAACATTATTTTTAAAACTTCTCATTGTGAGAACAAGATTTTAGTTTTGTTCCTTCACCCAATAAAGAGCTTTTTATACCCATGACTGACATTTTGATTGAATTAAGATATTAAATTTATTCAATTAAAATTGTTATATTAAAAAATACCTTTAAAATTACAAAATTCAAAACTTTATTCAGATTCAGTAATATGAGCTGATTTATAAAATTTTCTTATACACTTCTCATATAAGCTTTCTTTGTGAGCTTGGTAAAACTTTTCCACCATGTTTAGTTATCAAAATTTTTGGTTTTGACATATTAGATTAGGTTTTAGTTCTGTTAATTTAGTGAAAACTTCTGCAGAGCCATTATTATAACTGTTATGTTCAATTACTAGGTTTTCAATGCTCCCAATGATGTTCATTTATTATTTAGCTTCTATATAAGAAATTTGGATTTTCAAAAATTAAAACATTTACCAAAAGCTTAAATTTCTAAAATCAGCAATTTTCTGTTATTATATTCTCTCTCTACCCAATATATTTAAAACATAAATTTAAACAAGAAGTTAACACTTCTATAACTATTTCTAGTTCTTTGTTCATTTATGATGATTACAAATTTTCAGTTAAAATTCTATGTTATGCATCATAAGTTGAATTCCTTTTACCATACATAACTATACTATACATGCAACTGTTTCATTAGGTATATTTCCACAAAAATGCATATTCTTTCGTTGTTGCTTTTTGTTTAGTTTAAACATTCATTCAGATAGACATACTTACTACAAAGTTAGTATGATTTTGCTTCAAACTAAATGAATTTACGTTCATATCGTTATTTAATAGTGTTTTTACTTAAATTTCTCCAGAATCATCATAAACTTTCAAGAAGTTATTTGGTGGATCAAGATTCCCTAATTCTTAAGGAATAATTCGATTCCTACATTTTTGGATAAACATTTTGTAATTTAACATGAACAAATAAAAAGAATCAATTAACTGATTATTTTCTCAATTAGTTTAGAGAATACCCAAAGTAAATATTGCATATCAAATGCATCAGAATTATAATATAGTAATATCTACTTCTAAATTTCTATTCACAACTAGTGCTGACATTTTAATTGTCTGTATTTCAAAGAAAGAAATAGAAATTTCTGGATTTTCCCATGTTTGTTATTTAGTACAAGTGAATATTAATGTTCATATTTAACAACAGGGAGATGAATTTCCATACTTTTTGCAACAATTTTACATCATTTTGGATGTGTACTATTATCATTATCAATAGTCCATCGATGAATAGAATATTTTTCATCTTTTCTTGAAGTCCGTGTGAAAATTACTGTTAAGTCTCCTCACTAAATTTTTTCCATAAAATGTTTAAAAAATCCAGCAAATAATTCTAATGCGTGAAGTACTCCAATTTTTTAGTACTTAATTTTGTATCTGTTAAACAGATGGTTTCAATTAGTTAATTCATTTGAAGTTAATCGAATAAGAGTTGTTGATGAAATGAATTGATGTATTTTAGATAAATATTGTTTCCCTTTTTATTGTAATAAGATTATACAATTTTTAAGTATATTTATCAATTATTTTAATATTTTATTTCCACTCATATGCTGAAGAATCTGGCCCATCTGTGTAAATAACATCAAATGTCAAATAAGCTTGTGTTTAATTTGGATGAATCCATCCATCACTAATATTATTACTAATTTCTGTTTCTTTTTTAGGAAGACCTAATATTATTTTGCTTTCTCATTACCATAGAGAGGAAAAATTGGTAACTGAACGATATTGTTCACATGTTATTAAAACTTCTTTATTCATTCCTGTTTAAGTGTCGATAAGTATTAATTTGAAATGGTACCAAAAATGGAAGATTTATAGGATAATTTCATTCATAAATCACTAGTCTACCTAATTTGTTATTTTCTTTAAATGAAGTTATAACATCCGAATCTGTATGAAATAATTTTTATATTTAAAAAATGTTCCATCAGTTAAATTAAAATTAATATTTAACAATTAAAATGGATTAACTTTAGGTAAGTTATTAACAACTGCTTTTGCATTAGAATCGATAATTTGATTGTTAAATCTTAAAATGTATCCAATACAATTTCCTTTTTCCATAAATAATGTAATATCACTTTCAACAACAACTCTATTTAAAACATTGTCTTCTTTAATCTGTATATTACATTCTATCGATTGGTTCAATTTTTCTAAATTTTTCAATCTATCAGACCAACAGGAATTTCTATTGGTCCTTCATTAATATGTAATTTATTATTGGTTGATGTAATATTTAGAGTGAAAAAACTAGTGGAGCATTTTATAGTAATTCTGATTCTTAATAGTATCACAAAACATTTGATATTAGCGATTAATAGTTGTTATTAAGATGGGAATAATTTTTATTTTACAGATTTCTTTAATCTCTTTAATCTCTTTTAAGAATTTTTTATTAAATTCACTATCATTATTATTTGTATTGTCAATTGGATTTGGTAAGAGATCAACTAATTTTCTTTATTAAGTTTACAATTAGTTTCTAAAATTTATGTTTTACAAGTTGTTCATAGTTCTTTTATATTTTTCTTTCTTAGTTCTCTCAACTTCATTTCCTTCATATTAAAATAATCTGAAAATGTCTGTAGATTTGTGTAGTTACATCTGAATAAACTGTTTATTTACAATAATTTTTCAAATAAGCACAACTTAATCCACCTTTTTCTGTACAATAATTTTCTTAGTTTTGAAATAGCTGGGATTTGGAACACATTTAATTTAGATTTTATTTGTATAGAAAAAGTCCTGATATTAAAAATCTAAATGTTTGCCACTGAAATGCACCTCTCACTTTTTAAACCCAAATATCAATAGATGGTATAGATTAGATAGGTTTGACAGGAATTATTAATAAAGAAAAGATTTAATAGATTTTTAAAATTATGAAAGTATTGTTTATTGGCTGACATAATCATGATCATTGGTAAATTATTTAAAAAGAAAAAATTATTAAATTTTACTTTTTTGAAATAACGAAAATTTCATTCACAGTTATAGGTAAATTTATAAATGTGCAAAACAAAAAAACCATAATCTTTGCTGTCATATTGCAAAATGTATAAAATATGCTGATTGGTCCAGAATCAGCATACTTGTAGTGCTGGGTGGACATGTTTCAACTATATTTTTTCTTTTCTTAGTGTATGACAATGTGAGGCACAATGAAAGCAAGAATCACCATTCTGACTCTTAAAGCAAGAGATCATCAACAGAGTTCAGCCACAAAGGATCCCTGACGGCAATAAATTAAATTCATGGTTTAAGGCACCATAATAAGCTCTGCAGGCTATTGTGAAACACTCAGACAACTGAAGCCCGAATTCGAAGCGTTTGTCCACAAATGCAGCACACTGTCCTTCATCATGACATTGCCAGATCACACACAAACGCTGAAACATATGTAACAATCTGAACCATAGGCTACACTGTAATCAATCATCTTCCATACAGTCATGATTTGCCTCCATCTGGTTTTCTTCCATGTCCAAAAGATGAAGAACTCCTTCTCAGACTCGATGTTTATTCTGATGAAGCGATGAAATTACAGGTGAGATTGTGGCTCCAACAAAGACAAATATTCTACAGTGACGATAAAAATTACTGTTCTTTTCATCACGCCATTGTATTTGATGGCACATGGTAAAAGCACTGCTCCTAAAAGAAGAGGTGGGCCTAACTGATTAATTCCTAGCATTCCACATTAAACAAGTTGGTAGACTGATAACTCACTAAAAATTGTACTTTAATTCCCACTACATTTCTCTGAAAACCTAGGGACTTATAGGTTACCCCATGGCTAATAATGTATGCACAAGAACCAGGACGTTTGCAGTTTCACTGGTTGTTTACTTACTGTAGCACTCAAGCTCATTGATACCACTGGCAGTAGCTTGCTACTATGGGAAATTGAAAATTTTGGACTTGCAAACAAAGTGTGTTTCATAGATTGTAAATAAGGCTTTTCCTCGAAAACGTAGAAGAGTTTACAGTTGACCAAATATTCTGTTGCCAGTGGGTTCATAGCCACTATGAGCTCTTTTTAAATGTTATGTTACATTCTTCATCAATTTTTTTCATATCTGCGAAAATGTGGTAGCTAGAAGATGTCAGATGTGGCATGCCTGAATGATATTTCCTCAAGTTGTGTTTCAGGTGATTCAGGTTTCCCTGAGTCCACACTCCTTTCAACTTATATTTTCTGAACAAAAATTTGTTTATGTTGGTGAATCAAACATTTACTCACTTAGATTGCAGCCCATTAATTAAAAAGTATTAGGAGTATACTTGATTTTTAGTCTTTCTACTACAATGAAAAAACTCGATTTTCTATGTACAGGAGATGTCCTCTCAAACACAATAAGCATATCTTTTTTACTTTGGTGGAGGTTATTTACGATCGCTAGATCTCTTAAACGAGTCTGTATAATATTCGTACCTCTGCAGCATACTTCGATGAATTTTCTTCCAGGAAACCTAAGTTCTTTGATAAATATATACAAGGGAGTCGCAAAAAGATGTAGTTTCTTGGGGTAGATCACATTGACAAAAGTTCAGTTTCATACCAGCTGAGGGAATGAAAACTGTTTGTATTTTCCTTCATAGTACCAAGAAACAAAATCTATTATTTCTGTAACAATAAATGTTTCTGGTACAAAAGCTAGGATGCGTACTGTCAACTGCAAAAAGCAGTTTTATGTCAATATGTTCTATCAGTACAACAAAAATAGCACTTGTGGGTCTTGGAGTGATATGTAACTATAACTTTGTAATTTAAGCTACGTCTTTCCTATATGAATTCGCACTATTCTGAGAGATTCGGATGGTAGACGATGTGTTATAGGCACATGAATATATTTATTGAGAAATCGTGGGTGTATTTAGTAGATATAGTAAATTTTGGTCTTGGCATACTTTACTGATACTGATACACAAAATATTTCTCATTAAGTAAATAGGAAAAAGTTTGATAATAGGTAAAATAAGGACACGTTGTTTGGAAGTATTTCTTATGAATTATGCAAACATTTCTGTTTCATTTCGTCTTTCTTGGCATAGTAAGCACCATTCTTACATTAATATTTCACATTCCTTACATATTAGCTGGAAATGATTAGGGAATAGCATATTTTTATGATTTTGCGTATTTCAAGAAAAAGGTGTGGATATGATATTTAAACTGCCTGAGCCCAGCGAAAGTAAAGTTTGGCTGTTCAGCGATAAATCTACTACATTCCAGAGGGAATAAAATGTCTTTCCCTGTAATCTACTGTATTTTCACACCGTTCTTTCATTTCACAAAGTATAAAACAAATTACAAAGTGTTGAGAACTGCACAAAATTAGATCCTTAGGACCTCGAAGATCTCTTGGTGAGACACTTCCGTGGAGCCAACAAGTAAAAGATGGTTACTCAGTATGAGGTCACCTCCCTCTGTTGCGGCAAACATCGAGGGTTGGTGAGGGGGATCTAGACCATAAATTGGGGGACAAAAGCAAACGACCGCCCCGGAATCCTAATGCTCTCATTTGCTGACTGCAGATTGCCTGCCGCACGGCCTAATGGGATCACGTACTGCCCCACTTTCGCGAGTCTTGCGTCGTACTTCGGCACACTTCATTTAACCGCTTACAATTACAAGGACCGCCTTCAGGTGGCGCTGCGAAAAGCGACCGGCGTGGGTAGCGGGTACTGGGTAGCTGGAGCATGAAGGGGTTCATTAGCGGCGCAGCTCAGCCCTGTCTGGCATTCGCGGCTGTTGAGCGACTCGCAGCAACGCCTAGAGAATACTGAACACCATAACACTCGACTTCACTCTGGGCAACAGCATTCGACCATTCGATACCTACCGAGTCAAGATAACCTGCCTTGTTTACCTAAAGAATAAGACTGCCTTTGCCTTACTGACCAAGACTAAGAAGTGTTTTAAATACTTTGGCGATGGTTAACATTCTGGAATCGCATCCGGGAGGACGATGGCTCAAACTCGTTTCCTGAAAACAAGATTTAGGTTTTCTGCTGGGATGGTTCCTCGACCCAATCTGCGCTGTGCTCCGTCTCTAATGACCTCGACGTCGACAGAACGTTACACCCAATCTACATTTCTATAAATACTTACATAACATAAACCTGAGGACATGACAGCCAATAACTGATGTATTAGGCCTATCAGTCCTGTATTCCTTGACGTTTGGAGACAATTTGATTCAGTTCTACACTAACACCCATTTACGAAGTTATAATTATATGGAACGTTTAGCAAAAGAACTTACTGGATATAACGTTTCGAAGAAGCGACCACAAAGCATGATAACATGGATGCAAACCATATGGCAGATGTAGAAATATCTTGTACTGTCTAGCAGGGCCGTTCCTTGGGATTATTCTGTTCATGGTTTATATTTTTAACCTGGCGGACAACATTAACAGTAATCTCTCACTTACTTTAGGCGACGAAGTTTCCTGTAATGAATCGCTATCTGAAATGCATCATCTAATCAAAAATACTCGGACATCTACTAGTGGACAGCAATATGAGATTGTACACTGTTCTAGCTGTGACAGCTTGAATTCTGTAGGAGATACTTTGTATGAGGTGTCTCAATGTGTCTACAGGAACCACAGGTTTTCTTCTTTAAACGCCAAAACAGAGAAGGTATGTTAACAAAGGTACGAGCATTTGGAATATATTTTCAAATATGTGAGAGGGTCAAAGACCTCTGAAGTAATAGGATCCAGTATGACATCGTAGACGGCAAGTGTTCATCAGATACAAGATTATCCTCAGGAGCGCCCTAGGGATCAGTGAAAACATTTTTTTCTTTCTTTTGGTTCAATACTTTTCTGATAGATCTGATGTGGCCCTCCACGAATTCCTCTCCTGTTCCAGACTCCGTAACTGAGAGTAGCACTTGTAACCATGTCCTTATCTATTTGCTAGATGTAATCCTATCTCTGTCTTCCTCTAGAGATTTTGTGCTCTGCAGCTCCCTTTAGTACCATGGAAGTCATTCCCTGAGGTCTTAACAGATGTCCTATCACGCTGTCCCTTCTCTTTGT
Organism: Schistocerca gregaria; assembly: GCF_023897955.1. Taxonomy (NCBI): domain Eukaryota; kingdom Metazoa; phylum Arthropoda; class Insecta; order Orthoptera; family Acrididae; genus Schistocerca; species Schistocerca gregaria. The sequence continues at coordinate 62,895,348 of NC_064923.1, read as the reverse complement.
CGGTATTTTCCACATATTCCTTTCAGCTCCGATTTTGCCCGGAACCTCCTCATTTCTTACCTTATCAGCCAACCTCATTTTCAACATACGTCTGTAGCACCACATCTCAAATGCTTCAACTCTCTTCTGTTACAGTTCTCTCACAGAACATATTCGAATACCGTACAATGCTGAGCACAAAACATACATTCCCACGAGTTTCTTTCTCAAATGAAGATCTATGTTTGATACTAGTAGACCTTTCTTGGCCAGGAATGCCCTTTTAGACAGTGCTAGTTTGCTCTTGATGTTCTCCTTACTCCATCCATTCTAATGACCCTCCCTTAGCCAGTAGAAAAGTTATTAAGTATTGCTGATAAGAGAAAAAAGAACAAACAGACAGGCAGCCTTGGAACTTTCAGCTGCAGTATTGATTGTAACTACTGTTCCTTACTCTAATCTGATCCTCTTTCCTTCCTAGTATAAAATGATTTAAATAAATCTGTCTTTGAATATGAAAACTGAATTGACTTTTTCATCAAAAATAAAACATTTAGTGCTGTGGATCTTAATACTGACCTCTTCGCAGAAAAGGAGTAAATTATTAATTTTGGAGTTATGCGTGGCGTCTCCGGAGTGAAATCTAGCGCTCCAAGGTTAAAGTTCTTCATATCAGCCAGCGTAAGAAACAGCTTTTCAAGATCTCCGTTGCAATGCAGCTCTGAAAAATTCTTGATGCTGTAATTGAAAAGCAAGTCAGACGGATACGATTCTAAACAACTATGATGGTGTCGTACGGGCGAGTTCCACAAATTTTTGCGTTTCACAAAAGAGAATTTGTTCATTCCAAAGGACCTTGTTATTAAACAGGCAGCTCACTGTACTACCTAGCATTCAAATTCCTAAGTCTTCTGCTTGCTTGCACTTTGTATCGTAATTACTAGGGAAAGAAAACTGAGCATAATATCCACTTCAGAAATGAGAAAGTTTTACCTTTCAAGATAACAATAATTATTCCCTAAAAACATTTTTCAAAGTGCTCAACTGTTACAGTATATATTCAGCTTCTTAAAAGAGTCTATATTGAATAAAATTAACATTTTCTGAAATCTCGCACCAATGGCAGCGGTCTTTTCTTTTATTAACAATAGAAGTACCCTTCCTTTGAAAATACGTCGTTCTTCGATCAAGTCTAGTGTCAGGAAAGAATCATTATTAAAGTCACGGAATACACAAGTTTGTTAAAAATCACGGAATGTTCACAAGTCACCCAAGTTATTTAGAATGCTGCACTCTCTCTGTAGACATAAGTGATAATTCAGATTATTTATAACTGAGTATTTTTGTGTTGCTTGTCCTTTAAAGTTTTTCACGGAATCTAGCCCTACTGAACAAACCTTTACAGAATATCATTATTGTAAAATGTCTTTCGAATCATTGCACCTCTCTGTATTCATATTTATGTAACAGTTTGCATTACACGTTAGGAAGTGATATTATACGGTCATTAGTTATTTTGCTGCCTATGCAGTGCTACCCCTTTACTTCATCTACTTTGTGACTGTCGATACTGATGTTTAGTGTCTCACTGTTCTCATTTCTGCTACTTCACACGACTTTATTCTTCCTTCGATTTACTCTCAGCCAATATTCTGTACTCATTATGCTGTTCATTCCATTCAGCAGATCATGCAGTTCTTGTTCACTTTCACTTGAGAGAGCAATGTCATCAGCGAATCGTATCATTGATTACCTTTCACCTGAATTTTAATTCCACTCCGAAACCCTTCTTTTATTTCTCTCAATGCTTCTTTCACGTGCAGTTTGAACTGTAGGGGTGAAAGACTACACCCCTGTCTTCCAACTGTTTTTAATCTGAATGCTTCATTCTTGGTCTCCCACTCTTCTTATTCCCTCTTGGGTCTTGAATATGTCTTATATTACCCGTCTCTCACTGTACTTTACCCCATTTCTTCTGATAAACTGAAACATCACACGCCATGTTACACTGTCGAACACTTTCTTCAGCTTGACAAATGCTGTGGAAGGGTCTCGATTTTTCTTTAGTCTTACTTCCTTTACACTAGTCAACACCAATTTTGCATCTGGGACGTCGTACATCATCTACTAACTATTTTGGTGTGTAGAATCCGAATAAACCTTTCAAAATGTTCTAACACGTACCATGTTTTAGTTTTTAAGAGCATTTTAATTTTCATATTCAGTATTTCGCGTTTTTGCTATTCTGTTTTGATGTTTAATTGTTTATTGCTGTTTTGCAGAGGAGAGCTACAAGATCTACAAATAGTCAATAATGGTTGGTATGGTAATATAGTGGTGTGAAAGAGATCCACACTGATTGTTTCCTGGGAACGACAGTGTAAAAATTTTATGTTTAAAACTTACCAGGAAAATGACAACTAGTAAATCCCGTTTCTGTCTAGTCCTCCCAGACAACTTTTGTTATGTGTGTAGGAAATTCACTCCAAATTCTCAAAAAAATCCAATCACTAATCTCGTTAAGAAGGCATATAAATTATATTTTAATTCTCCGTTTGGTGATCAAAATGAAAATTTTGCTGCTCATATGGCCTGTATATCAGATTGTGCCTTATCAAGAATTTTTTAAGCTTCTGGATAAAGAAGGTGAGGCCTTAAATCAGTTAAAAGAAAAGTTTCCCAATTTAAGTGAGGCAAAGCTAAAAGAGAGTATATCTGTTGGACCAGAAATAAGAAAACTGCTGAAAGATTCAACCTTTGATACCAAACCCACAGATATCCAATTAGCAACTTGGTTTTCTTTTAAAGCAAATGTGAAGGGCTTTTTGGGTAACAGAAAAGACAAAAACGATGTTACCATTGTAAATGATCTGTTGGACAATATAAGAACATCGCGTGTAGAATGTAGCTTAAAATTCACTTTCTACATTCTCAGGTTGATTTCTTCCGTGAAAATTTCGGCGCCGTAAGCGATGAGCATGGTGCACTCTTTCACCAAAACATTCTTGCCGTGGAACACCGTTACCAAGGCCATCGGAACCCTTGATCATGGGAGACTATTGCTGGGGCTTTGTTAGGGAGAGTGATGAAACAGCAAACAAAGAAAAGCTCCGCCGTCGCGTTTTTCAAAAACCAAAGACGATTAAATGCGAAAATATTTTCTGAACGAATTAAGAAATTTTATTGGCATTCATGCCTATATGTATACATACAATATAGTATTCACTTCAAACGTTCAGAATGTGTATTTTTGTTTGACTTAATTGTGATAATTTTTTCTTCTGTCATTTTTTATTCTACTGTGCAAGTAGGAAATGTGAAATCATTGAGAAAAACTAATTTTACCAGTGTATTCAGCACCCCAAAATTAGGTAAATCCACCCATTTACAATTCAGATGCAGAAAAAGAGTCTGAATTTGTTAACCTGTGCTAACATCCGTAACGTCAGAATTTCCCATTAAGTGCCTTTAACTTTCCCAAGCCCTACTGATCGTTATCTAACATAACTTCAATTTTTTGCCGTTGTTTTGTATATTATTCTCGTCAACAACTTGGATGCATGGGCTGTTAAGCTGATTCTGCGATAATTCTCACATTCGTCAGACCTCGCAATGTTCAAAATGATGTGGACGATATTTTTCCGAAAGTCAGATTGTATGTTGCCAGAATCATTTATTCTACACACTAGCGTGAATAGTCGTTTCGTTTCTAATTCCTCTATTGATTTTAGAAATTCAGGCGGAATGTTATCTTAGCCTTCTGTGTCTTTTAATCTTAAGTCTTTTTAGCTCTTTGTATATTCCGATTCCAATACTGGATCCCTGATCTCTTCCGAATCGCCTCCTCTTTCATCTTTTGTCACATCAGATAAATCTTCCCCCTCATAGAGTCTTCCAATGTACCTTTTCCACCTATCCGCTCTCTCCTCTGCATTTAACAGCCGAATTCCCGTTGTACTGTTAAAGTTACCACCATTGCCTTTAATGCCAACGAAGGTTGTTTTGACTTTCCTATTTATTGAGTCAGTCCTTCCATTAACAATTCTTTTTCGATTTCTTCAGAGTTAGGAGCCTTTTCAGCGTAGCTTCCCTGCATTCCCTATTTACTTCACACCTCAGCGACTAGTGTTTCTGAATTTCCCTTTAAACTTTGGTACTTCCTTATTTTATCGATCAGCTGAAGTATTTCTTCTCTTACTCTTGGTTTCTTCCCAGTTATCTTCTTTGTACATATGTTTTCCTTTCCAGCTTCTGTGATTTTAATAGATTTGAATTCCTCTTCAACTGTACTGCTTACTAAGCTATTCCTTATTGCTGTATCTATAGCCTTAGATAACTTCCAGCGTATCTCGTCACTCTTTAGTACTTCCGTACCCCACTTCTTCTAGTATTTATTCTTGCTGAATAATCTCTTAAACTTGAGCCCACTCCTCAGCACTACGAAACTGTGACCCGTGTCTATACCTGCCCCTGGGTATGCTTTACAATCCAGTATCTGATTTCGGAATCTCTGTATTACCAATGCTGATTAACCGAAGTCTTACCGTATCAGCCGGCCTTTTCCAAGTATACCTCCTCCTCTTGTGATTCTAGAACAGAGCCTTTATATTTCCCTTCTCATATTTTCTGGCCTCCGTATACCACGTTCAAGATTCTAACATTTCTCGCCCCGACTCGTAGCAGGTTATCCTTTCGATGGTTATTCAGTCATTTTCTCATGGTCAGTTCGCCTTGGCAGTCCCCTCCCGGAGATCCGAATGGGGGACTATTCCGGGTTTTTTTGTCAATGGAAGGATGATCAGACACTTTTTTTAATTACATGCAACATGTCCAGTGGATCTGCGTTATGTGTCTTTAATACAGTGATTTCCATTTCCTCTTACCGTTGATCATTAATGATTCTTCCGCCCTTATGGGCAGTTTTCTACCCCAAGGAAAAGAGTGCCCTGAAATCTATGTCTGGTCCTCCACCCTCGACAAGGCCTTTGGCAGAATGAGGGTGATTTGTTATACCAGATGTTTTCAGCAGGCAATGCTGATTAATAATCAAAATTTAAGTGGTAGCGCTTTTCGGTCCTGGCCGAGCACATTTTGATTACCATGGACCGCTATCATTTTTTACATACATATATTGGCTGGCGGGCAGGCTTGGCAACCATCTGCAATTGTTTGTTGATGGTGCTGTGGCGTACGTGGAAGACTCGATGTTGGGTGACTGTAGGTGGATTGAGGACGACTATGATATTGAAACAGGTATCCCACTACCTCTGCACATTCCGAAAAGCGTACTAAAGGCATGAACTGCCCTGCCCTCTCCTAGACGTTATCCGCCAAAGATCATAAACTTTTGCCGATAGCTAAAACTCTTAAAAAATCTCTTGCTGCAATCTCCGAATTTGTGTGTGCACCGCTGCATAATGCGTTCGCGAAGTTTGTGCGTGATTCGGCCACTAGAGACCACCCAGCTTACAGCCGTTGCGTGCGCATCTTGTTAGCGGCGCCAGCTTTTAGTAATGGCCGTATAGGCTGAAGCGCTCTCGTATGTAATATCTGTTTTATGTCATTTGTCTGTCATCTATTCCCGCTTCTCCGTGTAATAAAGTTGTAGTGTCCTTAGGCTAGAACATTTGTATTACTCAAATACATCTGTACGGATGGGTGGACTGCCAAAGAAAAGTAAAGGCAAGAGACGAACTCATAACTCGGTTTATGCTTAATTCTGCCATTATGACCCCTGTGTAATTGCTTTTTGGGATATCTCTGGAACGCAATACGTCATCATTTCTGTGTATCATGAATTCGACAGTTTGTTGGTAGGTTGTGGAGATATGCGGCATCAGATTTCTAAGCATAAGCCATCTAAGTTCCGTTAACAACGCGCTGCTGATTTGTGGGCGCGCCGTTGGCGACTGACATGTACCAACATTCACACCCTACTAATTTGGTGGCCGAGCTATCAACGTGAATTCAGTATTATTTTCCTTAAAACACTATTGCACTCTTCTGGCTTTGAGACACAGACAATTATCCTGCTCAAAGGTGACATCACGGTCGGGGAAATATTAAGCATGAAGCAAAGCATGTGATCCGCAGCTGTCAGCCTGTCTTCGATTACTGTCGGAATGCCTCCACAGTATTTATGGTCCAACCCCTCTGCATCTTTGGTGCGGTGCACGCTTCCAAGAGCAGTCCGAGTGGATGGCGGCGTTTGTGGAGACGACAAACCTGGTGCAGCAAAAATGTGATACATCCGATGAGACGACACGTTTCCATTGATCCACTGCCCAGTCTCGACGACCCCGTGCCCACCGAAGTTGTAACGACGATGTCGTTGGGTCAACATGTGAACACGTAGGGGACGTTCTGTGAAGAGACGTCGAAGTCGGCCACTTAGCACCTCGTGATAGTTTCACTGTCTTTCTAGCACTTTCCACAGATGCTCACTACAGTAACACGTGAACATTCGACCTGCTAATGTGTCTTAGAGATACTCTTTCATAGACTCTAATTAATAACACTATCACCTTTGATCGTTTATGTCATTATATATCGCAATTTGCGACCCGTATCTTTGCTAGAACGATTTAACATTCGTCTTTGATCCACTTATATACCGGGTGATCAAAAAGTCAGTATAAATTTGAAAACTTAATAAACCGCGGAATAATGTAGATAGAGAGGTAAAAATTGACACACATGGTTAGAATAACATGGGGTTTTACTAGAACCACCCCATATTGCCAGACGCGGGAAAGATCTTTTGCGCGCGTCGTTTGGTGATCATCGTGTGCTCAGCCGCCACTTTCGTCATGCTTGGCCTCCTAGGTCCCCTGACCTCAGTCCGTGCGATTATTGGCTTTGGGGTTACTTGAAGTCGCAAGTGTATCGTGATCGACCGACATCTCTAGGGATGCTGAAAGACAACATCTGACGCCAATGCCTCACCTTAACTCTGGACTTGCTTTACAGTGCTGTTCACAATATTTTCCCTCGGCTACAGCTATTGTTGAGGAATGATGGTGAAGGTATTGAGCATTTCCTGTAAAGAACATCATCTTTGCTTTGTCTTACTTTGCTATGCTAATTATTCCTATTGTCATCAGACGAAGCGCCATCTGTAGGAAATTTTGTTTAACTTTTGTATTTTTTGGTTCTAATAAAACCTCATGTCATTCCAAGCATGTTTGTCAGTTTGTACCTCCGTATCTACATTATTCTGTGTTTTATTCAATTTTGAAATTTATACTGACTTTTTGATCAACCTGTACTTTCGTTAACGTGTCACGTTCTTGCAACGCCACGAGAAGAAATTCAGCCAGTGTATGACGAAAATGCCTAGAACTCCATAGCACGTGATCTGAAGTCACAAGAAGTGACAATGTACTCCTTCTCAATTCATATTCAAAATTCCTCTTCCACTAATAAAGCATAAGATTGACCTCTTTTTTGACTGCCGAATAATACAGTGGCGAACCATCTTTATATAGGGTGTTTCCGTAATAGCGTGCAAAACTGTAACAGGAATACTCCACTAAACAATTTGAGGTAGGGAACCTGGTGGCGGAAAAGCCAGCTTTAGGAGATATCGAAGTAATCTTGCATACCGCTTTGTCTAGCATTGTTGTTTTCCAGCTTATTTGCAAATAACATGCGCACAACTTTACACGTACTGTGCTATTTATTTACAAGCACATTCTTTATTTCCTGTAAGGAAACAACGAAGATGAGCTTGATTACTAGGAAGTCATGGTATAGGTCTTGTTTACTTTACTTGCCATAAGGCGACTCTGTTGTATCGTATTTACATTGACTTGTGACAAAATGTGTTATGAATCAATGATAGACCCATTCTTTACTCTCCTACTCAGAGACGCACAGTGTAATACGATGGAGCAGTACAGGTACAACAGTTTCACAGAACTCACGGACATGCGCCTTGTGTATGGGGAAATACGTTGCTATGCTCTCATGGCTGAAAGTCTGTTCAGGGAATGGTTCATAATAGGCATCATCCGTCACGACCAATGATCACATCTCTCGATGGACGAATGCCGGAGACTGGATCATCAGAAAGAAGAAACAAAGAACCCGATTTTGAAAAGGAATTCGCACGTGTTGCAGCGGACCCCACTACAATTATTCGTCTTATTTGACGAACAACAACAATCACCCACAATGGATCCATCGAGTGCTTGTGGCTGTCATTCCACCGGGGTCACATTTTGTCAGTCTTTGCTCCATCAATGGAGCAATCGACCTGCTCAAATGTTCAAGTGTGTGTGAATTTACAAGGGGCCAAACTGCTTAGGTCACCAATCCCTAGACTTTCACACTACTTAAACTAACTTATGCTAGAAACAACAAACACATCCATGCCCGAGGGAGGACTGGAACCTTCGGTGGGAGGGGCCGCGCAGCCAGTGACGTGGTAATTGACCTAATTTCCTACCAAACGTGCTGTTTACTGACGAGGTCTCATTTGATCGTGATGGTATTTCGAACAGCAGGACTAGCCATGTGTGGGATGAGGAAAACCCTCATGCTGCAGTAGAGTAGTACCATCAGGAACGATTTGCTGTGAACATCTGGGCTGGCATTGCGTGCCAGAATCTCAATTTGTCATATCTTCTACCTGGCCGTCTGAATGGCCACATTTATTTGAGGTTCGTAAAATAGTTCTACCTGAGTTACTGGAGAACGTACCCTGGCCACTTCGTGAGAGGATGTGGATGCAACGTGACGAAGCACCGCCTCACTTCAGTGTGGATGTCCGTAGCCATCTCAATTCTGTATATCCCGGTCGCTGGACTGGAAGGGGAGGTCCTATTCCTTGGCCTGCGATGTCACCTGACCTGAACCCAATTCACTATTTTATATGGGGATATCTAAAGTTTGTGTATGAGTCCCCATGGAATTTGCAGCCAGAAGTGTAGGTGCCTGTGATGTGATTCGAAACACACAAGAGTGTGTCAGAAACTTGTCCGTCGATGTCATGCTTCCCTTTAAGTTGATGGCCATCACTTTAAGCACATTTTGTAAGATACAGTACTAATGGCACGCTCATTGTGTCGATTGTATTTGCAGTTACCTCAAACTTACGTAAACAAACAAGTACAGAGTAATGTGATTTTACTCTTGTTATCTTGTTAAGGTAGCTTCTCCGAACCCAGGTTCCCTACTTCAAATTGTTTCTTTGGAGCATCCTCTATGTCGTGTTAAATTTTTGCACGGGCTTACGGAAACGCGTTGTATTTACACTCTCCTAACCCAGCGCTCTCGCGTTCAGAAATCAATGTACATTCAATTACGAAATTATAAATACTTTAAGAGCCAATTAGTACAAATTAATCTGATATTTAATCATATGAAAAACTGAAATGAGTTTTATGGATCTAAAGGAAGGATTGAACTAGACACTTCGAAGGTTCAGTAAGAAAGTAGGTTGTAGCTTACTGGACTTAAACCAATTGAATGTGAACCGATCGGACCCTTAAATTAGTCAGGTGTGCACTACACATCAGAGGCTGCAATTTGTAGTGTTCACATACAGATTTTTTTTAAATAAGGCGATTCTGCATCCAATACAGGTAAGAGTTTCATGGGAAACAAGAGTGTTAGTAGAAGGTCGGAAGACACGCCCCATACAGACAAGAGAATTAAAATCCTTGTGATTAACAGCAGAAGCGTTTGCAACAAACTTCCAAAGTTTGAAGTATTAGAGTAACAGAAAGTGGTAGTGTATTTGTTCCATTAAATAATAATCGGGGTACATCTGAGATAGAGACTGCATCTGAATACGAGATTTTGTGTGGTAGGCTCATCAAGGATGAGCACAAAATTTTAATTTTATGTTTCTATCGACCACCAGAATTAAAGCCCCCATACATGATCAAACTTGTTCGCTGTTCGCTGTTTTTTAGCCAAAAGTTGGTCATACAAGCCCATACATATACCAATAATGTTTGTCAGTTTAACCTCACTTTGAAGTAGACGGTGTTCTATCGCAAAGGATTGTGACACTATGTAATTAAATTAAAAATCAGTCTCTGTCGCATAAATACATATATTTAAAAATAATGACCGCATTCATTTTGTTTCGGACGATCATCTGACAATACCCTGCAATTGGAGTCAATTTAGAGACTTAGAGGGATGCCTAAACGAGAACTGGAACTTGAATTTTGGAGTCACGTAGCAATAATAAATTGAGATATGATATGCTCAAAGGTTACAAGCGGAGAGTGTAACACGGAGCTGCAACCGCATATATTGATACGTGGATGTCAAGTATTGGATAGCGTGAAGAAGCCCCGGGATAAGTAGAGGACGCTCCATCCCCCTTCCCCCTCCTCCCTCCCCCTTCCCCTCCCCACCGCCACACGTCAATAGTAGCCAAACAGGTACGAAGTGGAGAGTAGCATGAAAAAGAAAATACTGTCAATACGTGATTGTAGCACAAGAGGTAAGTACAAAACTTAGAACTCTAAAGACAATAGAATTTGCCGTGGTATAAAGTACTAGCAGAGTACGAAAACTAAGTTATGATTTATCATTAAAAACAGTGAACCAATAGCAACAGGTTCTACGAACATTAGCTGCCCTCTAAAGGGGCTTCATGTTCCTACGTAAATTGTAACACCATCAATGAAACTCGAGGAGCTGAGATACGTTCTGTCTGTAGAGACCAATGAGGTGAAAGTGACTAAGATCTGATTTCACCAATATGGAACGGAAAACACGAAGGGCAGGTGTTGCATCAGTTGGGGGCTGTCGCCTAAAATACGTCGGCAATATGCGATGAATCACCAGAAAATGTAGGAAACCGCCGTGAGAGACAACATGTACCCGAAAACTCGTACGGAATGATGACCCAAAGATCGCCGGATGCCATGTAGACAGAATGTTAGCAGCTGGTAACGGGACATCCTCCTACAGCATTACTTTCCCTCAACAGTAGTTTTCGATACCAGTATCATTTTTCGAGTTTTATACAGATCAGTATTATCTCAGTTGCTTTACTCATATGTTTCATACAATTTTATACACAATATATCATACTTCAAGCTAAAGTTTATCAAAAGGCATACCTTCATAAAATATTTTAGTTTCGGTGTTATAATCGATAATTACTACTTCTGAATGTACAGCTATCTTTTTTTCTTAGAAACATTAGAAATTTCGAATTATTTGTGCTGTTACATTTTTTACTTAAGTACGCAATCCTGTATCGTTTACTATGTTTGTTTCTGCATTAATGTATGAAATTATAATCTAAATGAATAAATCATTTGTTAAGAACAATTGTAAACCCTTTGGAATATTGTTATTTTCGTAGAGGGCTGCGATGTATTTTTGCATATTAGGTGCTAACAATGTAATTTCGGCTTTTTCATATGAAAAATGTAAATACTTTATGATGTAATAAAACGTGAGAAAACTGTGGAAAAATATAATCCTTAGACAAGAAGAACTGGAGCCATCTCAACATGACAAGCTAAGTAAATTGAAATTTTATTGTAATCTTCGCTCCTTTCATATTTTGATAAAAGACTCTGCCTGTTAATTACTTGGACAGGGCATTTCTTAATGTGTACAATTGATGGAAGAAGGAAGGAGGGGGAGATTACAAGCTCCGTAAGTTGGAGCAAATAAAATGGGATAAGAATCAACATAAAACGGTTGACATAAACAAATAAGTCAACAAACATATGAAACAATTAATAACAAGAAAACGTAGTGTAAAATTTGGCATAAAATAACTTACACTAAAAATATTCTGGCACATAATGAATTGTGATATTGAAGCAGAGTATGCATACATCAGAAGCAATAAAGCAAAATTGTTGACATTAAAATGCCTCAAAATGGCTAAAATGTACGGTCAGACGATACCCACACGAGTAAGTAACATAAAATAATCATCACAGTAAGATGTGGCCCGAAACATAAAACAGTAAGTGACAAAATCCAGACGCAAAAATGGGTCAATACTGATCATCTGGTAGTTAAGTCGTCCCTTTAGCACTATGAACACCTACAAACGAAAGCAGTAGTCTCAATAAGAACAGTTCCTTCTAAGTATTATGACAGAAATTACAAAACCGTGGTGTATGTATTACGTAAACTGACGATGGAAAGGGGAGAAAGGAAAAGAACTAATGACAGCATCGGGATGTTTATACTGAATCATCGTCGATGAGAGAAAACGTGTTGCGAACCGGGACTCGAACCTAGAATCTAGTTACGAGGCAGCTGCGTTGAGCACGACACCACCCGGATGCAGTGTTTGTCATAAATGCGCTGACTAAATGGGCACTCTCCACAGCAGACTCACATTCCCAACTAGCGCCATGTACCCACAGACCCCGTCCATGTCCTCCGTGCTTGTTAATTTCATAGTCTTGCTGGAAGTCGACCGTAAACGTGAAACCGCACTGATGGTTGTCCATAAACACAGACACCACGTGAAATCCGTGAGGGGGGGGGGGGGGTCGTAGGAGAAAGGAAAGGAACTAATGATATTAGGTGCATCAGGACTTTTATGTCGAACCAGCGGCGACAACCGACAAGCCAAAATGTGACCCAGATGACGATTCAGAGATCTCTTGCTTGCTAGGCAGTTGTGCCAACCATTGCACCGCCCAGATACAGAGTTTATCGCAATGTCCCAAAAAAGAGTGACCACGTTCTCACATATAAGAGGCGTATTTGTGAATTAAGTGACATAAGCACTGAGTGAATAACAAACGAGCAGGTGATATCAGAGCAGTCCGTCGAATAAATAGGAAGAACATTTCTCTATAAAATTCAGCTCTTCATCCAATACTCTGAAGACAGATTTTTACGACGTTAAATAATTTATGTTTCAGATAAAGTATTCAAGAGTAGTCCTTTAGAGGCATTGTCGATAAGTCTCAAATTAAAATTAATGGATAGTTGTGAAGTATTTATTTCCATTATTTGTTGGCCGAATAGAGATTTACTACAAGCTGTACCTGATGTATGTTCTCGGAATCGAATTTGAAATTTACGGCTCGTCTGCCCACGTATTGTTTAGCATAATTGTGAAAGAGGAGTTTGGCAACACCAGGATTTAAAAATTTATTATTTTCTTACTATACGCTGTGGCTACCAATGCGAACAAAGCAATCTTTGCTTTGACTTTAGCACAGTGAATCAAGAAGGCAAATAAAACTAGACGTTTGTTCAGGGAACAGTTCAAATAGACAGAGAAACTGCACTAAATATTACACATACATCCTGATAATTACATCAACATTCTCGAATAGACAGCCAAACTTTTAGTGATACATCTACTTATCCCTCAGAATGTAAAAGAAGACACGAGTATGCGAAAATTCTACTTGATCTTCAAATGAAATTTTATTGAACTACCATAGTCCATGGAAGTACCGGACAGCTTTCACTGCTTTTTTCTTATAGAGACCGGGTTACATGCATTTGAATGTTGCATATTAATTCCCATATTTGGCCCTTTTTCATCTGGTTATTGCATATTCTAAATAGAAATTAGTGACGATGTATGTTTTCGCTCTGTGTTTAAAATATTTAAAAAAAATTTAGAATTGCGGTCTCTAACTCGATCTAGTTTTGATGTCTCAAAGATTGACCGCGACCTAGAACGGCTTGCAATCGCTAACCGAAATGCCACTGCCTAACGAAATCATTACAGAAGATGAACAGGAACAGGCAGAGAGCGTTAATGCTCCTGCGCCCGCGCCTCCCGTTAATCCCATAAGTTGTCTTACGGTATGGGTCAGTAACAATTAAATTAAACTACGCAAGCTTTTAACCACATGTCCATTGTCTCAGTTTAGCTTCCTTTTTCCTTGTACACAGTTGAACGCGTTTCCAACGTGTAGCGCGTAACGTACTGCACGCCATGCCGCCCGAAAAAAGAAAAGTCATTTCCTCGAAAACTTACATACACTCCTGGAAATGGAAAAAAGAACACATTGACACCGGTGCGTCAGACCCACCATACTTGCTCCGGTCACTGCGAGAGGGCTGTACAAGCAATGATCACACGCACGGCACAGCGGACACACCAGGAACCGCGGTGTTGGCCGTCGAATGGCGCTAGCTGCGCAGCGTTTGTGCACCGCCGCCGTCAGTGTCAGCCAGTTTGCCGTGGCATACGGAGCTCCATCACAGTCTTTAACACTGGTAGCATGCCGCGACAGCGTGGACGTGAACCGTATGTGCAGTTGACGGACTGTGAGCGAGGGCGTATAGTGGGCATGCGGGAGGCCGGGTGGACGTACCGCCGAATTGCTCAACACGTGGGGCGTGAGGTCTCCACAGTACATCGATGTTGTCGCCAGTGGTCGGCGGAAGGTGCACGTGCCCGTCGACCTGGACCGGACCTCAGCGACGCACGGATGCACGCCAATACCGTAGGATCCTACGCAGTGCCGTAGGGGACCGCACCGCCACTTCCCAGCCAATTAGGGACACTGTTGCTCCTGGGGTATCGGCGAGGACCATTCGCAACCGTCTCCATGAACCTGGGCTACGGTCCCGCACACCGTTAGGCCGTCTTCCGCTCACGCCCCAACATCGTGCAGCCCGCCTCCAGTGGTGTAGCGACAGGCGTGAATGGAGGGACGAATGGATACGTGTCGTCTTCAGCGATGAGAGTCGCTTCTGCCTTGGTGCCAATGATGGTCGTATGCGTGTTTGGCGCCGTGTAGGTGAGCGCCACAATCAGGACTGCATACGACCGAGGCACACAGGGCCAACACCCGGCATCATGGTGTGAGGAGCGATCTCCTACACTGGCCGTACACCTCTCGTGATCGTCGAGGGGACACTGAATAGTGCACGGTACATCCAAACCGTCATCGAACCCATAGTTCTACCATTCCTAGACGGGCAAGGGAACTTGCTGTTCCATCAGGACAATGCACGTCCGCATGTATCCCGTGCCACCCAACGTGCTCTAGAAGGTGTAAGTCAACTACCCTGGCCAGCAAGATCTCCGGATCTGTCCCCCCATTGAGCATGTTTGGGACTGGATGAAGCGTCGTCTCACGCGGTCTGCACGTCCAGCACGAACGCTGGTCCAACTGAGGCGCCAGGTGGAAATGGCATGGCAAGCCGTTCCACAGGACTACATCCAGCATCTCTACGATCGTCTCCATGGGAGAATAGCAGCCTGCATTGCTGCGAAAGGTGGATATACACTGTACTAGTGCCGACATTGTGCATGCTCTGTTGCCTGTGTTTATGTGCTGTGGTTCTGTCAGTGTGATCATGTGATGTATCTGACCCCATGAATGTGTCAATAAAGTTTTCCCTTCCTGGGACAATGAATTCACGGTGTTCTTATTTCAATTTCCAGGAGTGTATTTCAGAATTGTTTTACATTGTCTAATTTGAGAGGAAAACGTTTCGTGCAAAAAAAAAGGTTTCAAGTATATTATTATGAGAAGACAAGTCTACTTATCGCAGGGATGCAGCAGAAAGGACCGGAACAACAACTGACAACAGCCAGTTGCAGTTGGAGGGATATCTCCAAAGCTAACCAAAAAAGTCATTTTAACATAAATCTACCTGGTATGTGAAGCATTCGTTGCAAGCATTATCCCTCTTCACAAACTTACAGATCCTATCGTCAAAGGCGTTCTGCGCAGATATTGCTAAAATTAAAATATACCAGATGAGTCAACAGTGCGTAGAAATTACATACCGACAATTTACGTAACAGTCCTTGGAGACATACGAGATCAACACTATTGTAGCATTATCTGAATTTCAGCTAACGAAACTACAGACACTTGTGGTCGTTACATTGCAAATCTAATTGGTGGTGCTTTAAAAGAAGAGCCTTCTTCTCCCTATTTAGCGGCCTGCAAAGACCTTGAAAAAGGAAATCATTCTACGATCGCCAGAGTTGTGAATGAGGGTAGTAGAAACATATTTCCAGAATCTTCTGCAGATGAGAGGGTGTTTGTGTTTATTTCAGATGCTGCTCCCTATATGATCAAAGCAGGAGAAGCCCTCCTAGTATCAGAATTAGATTCATGTGACGTGCTTTGCTCATGGAGTACATCGCCTTGCTGAAGAAGCACGTACTGCTTTTGTGAATGTAAATAAACTGATTTCATCCACAAAGAGAGTTTTTCTTAAGGTTCTTGCTAGCATCAAGTCCTACAAAGAAAAATTAACACATGTGCCTTTACCTCCCGAACGAGTGATAACACGATGGAGTACGTGGGTCGAAGCTGTCATGTTTTACAATGAAGTTTTCGAGGCCATTGGAGGGCAGTAAACGACTTCCATAGTAAAGAGGCTTTGTCAGTTTCATAGTGCAAGGAAACTTTAAATGATTGGGGTATTAAAAAAGACATTGTTGTGATTAACACTCATTTCTCCCATATACCTGCAAGTATTAGAAAGCTTGAAACTCAAGCCTTGGCGTTGAATGATTCTATTCTGTTAATGAATAAAGTTAATCTAGTGAACTCCTCATTGCTAGAGGTATTCCCATGACAACTTAAAGAAAAGTTTGTAAACATTTTAAACAAAAAGCCAGGCTTCGAAACCTTGTGCGAAATTGATAGTTTTGTTAAAGGGATGGGTGAACTTTTACCAGAAACAGTAACTGCCAACATACCACCCAAATTCATACACTTCCCAGTTACCACAACTGACACAGAACGATCCTTTTCTGCTTATAAAAATTTTTTTAGTGATCGCAGACACAATCTTCCTACCAAACATCTGGTACAGTACTTGGTAGTATTTGTTTAAAATAGTAGAAAAATATAATATATATTTTAAACAATACCTTCGTCCAATACTAATTTAATGATAATGTTGTTCAAAAATTCCTTATTGTATGTTGTTTTTTTAAATAAAATTTTACAGGATTTTTGAGCGTGCCCTGTACATATCGGTTGTTTCACTGCAAATCACTCGCATCGCATCCGCTTGTTACCGACAACAATAGCAAAGGAAGAACAATTCTTAAACACGGTATCCGTCTACATTTTGAAAATTGTTAGAAAATAATCCTAGAAAGGTCCCCTTCCTAGCCGCTAACAGAAAATATTCATAAAATTGTATCAGCGTTCTAAATGTGCAGATTTTTAGCATGGCCGGCGCTCTTCCACGCAATTGATATGCACAGGTTCGACTTTGACATATAATGCACGCAGTAACTGCCATATTTTTCATTATTGCGTATTTCGACAATTTTCATGCATTTTTAAGAATTTTTCTTGCATATTTAAGGTTTTTACGATTCATACAATGCGTACTCTACTTATTAGACTCCAGCTTATTCGTTGTGTGCAGAATATTTATTTTATTGTTAACATTCTCCTGTGTAATTTAAGGCTGGAAACATGTAACTGCTCTATCATTTTGGCAATTGCCGGTGCTCTTTTTTTGTTCTTGACTGTAATTTCCACAGTCGTGCAAACTCACAAGTAAGTCTTATAAACTGCGTTAAATATTTCGGGCGCAATGTCCATGCATACAATGTCTGCCATATTGTAAAGTCTCCCGTCAATCAAACTTTCCGTCAAACACCTGCAACAGCTCCATACACGGCCAAATATTTGACGGACGAAGTTATTTCACTAAAGGTTTGATCGTACCTTTGTCTCAAGCTGTGACAGCGAGTTGTGTTGTCACAACTCCTCTGTAAGCGACTCCTCCTTTTACAACGCAGGTAGCAAGTAGCAGCCTACCTGTCAGGCGAAGAGAGAGCGGTAACGATTCGAGCGGCCGGCAACAGAGTTTGTGAGTATAACAGGATTTGCTTGGGAGTTCGGCAGTCTCGTGGAACAAGTACTCCGCTGTTTCATTTCACTGCGCAAACAAGATTATAAACCACCCTTCCGTGGTGTAACTGAAACTTCCTGTTCTGTTGAGCTTAGCATTTACATCGCATCTGACCTGCCAAGGGGCAGTGACCTATTCGCCACTCTCGCCGTGGAGGAGTCCGATCTGAAATCGCCTGTCCAACGAGAACGTTAGACATCCTCCCACGGAGCAATGTCTATGCCACGAAGAAAGTCGTAATCACGAATTTTGGAATTTAAACGGGACACTGGCATAGCCGAGGAGTATTCGTAAAATAATAATACAATTGAATGCCGGTGTTACTGAATACAGTGCTTTATATAGTGTGTATGTTTTTCACTGCAGCCTCCCAAGTAGTAAAATTCTTATCGGTATATGAATATGTATGTGATAAAATCTATTTAACAAAGTAATCATATGCTTCCCACTTTCAGGGATGGAAACGAAACCACAGAAGTTGGGTAGCATTTCACCATTATTAACAGGAACAAGCATTTTGCAGTAAGCTCCACCATTATCTTTTATCTGCTATTACATATTTCGTAAGTAACGAGAAGGAAATGTGACGTAGTTGTCAACAACACGCGTAAAGGAATGAAATAAAGTGCATACTCGGAACAACAATAAATTGATCAAAGAAAAATAAGTGAATCAATTCCAATTTGTAGATTAATTTTGCTTCTTCTGTATTTCATCAGTAAAGAGATTTCTTTGAGTTCCCAGAACCACATACACAAAGATGACTAATGTATAAACAATATATTTGTATTATTCCTTGACCAAAGGAGCAGGCGACACATGTAATTATTACGTAGATGTCATGGGAGTAAAGCTACAGCAAAAGACAAACAATCCGCAAGTTTTCAAATACCGTACAGCTATCAGTCGCAATGTTTAAAAAAAAAAAAAAAAAAAAAAAAAAACATTACAGCGCACCACGAAGTAGTTATCCGAATGGGACGGTAAGCTTAGATGAGATGTACATGTAGAGACAAACAAATGATTTCAATTTCTGAAAAGTTTGATGACATATTCAAAGAAAGAGCACCAAAAGCACAGAAAGTCAATAACGCGTTAGTCCACCTCTGGTCTTGATGCAAGCAGTTATTAAGGCTGGCATTGATTGATAGATTTGTTTGATATCATCCTGAGCTACAGTGTGTCACATTCTGTCCAACTGGTGCACTAGATCGTGAAAATCTCGAGTTGATTGCAGAGTCCTGCTCATAATCCTCCAAGCGTTCTCAACTGGGGACGGATCCGGTGACCTTGGTGGCTAAGTTAGCGTTTGGCAAGAACGAAGACCTGCTGCAGAAACTCTCGCCATGTTCGGGCCCCCATGACCTCTCTGAAATGCAAGCCCTCCATGGCTTCCCGCAAGTGGCTTCCCAAACAGCGTTTAGTATGTCGTAAATGGTGCCGCAGTTGACAACCAGATGGCTCCTGTTATGAAAATAGATGTGACCTCAGATCATCACTCTTGGTTGTCAGGTTATATGGCAAGCAACAGTCAGGTTGATATCCCACCGCTGTCCGGGACGCCTCCATGCACGTATTTTCTGGCAATCGGATCTAAGTTCGAAGCTGGACTCATCACTGAAAACAACAACTTCTTCTTCAATCAATTAGATTGAAGGTATCGACAACCAGGGAAGACGTGTCTGCAGCCTGCAAACAACAGACTAGCATATGGAAGGCACGACAGAACAAGGATTGGCGACAACATCTCTAACTGTAACCTAAAATTTTTGAGGTAGACTCGTTTGACTATGACGTAGGTTTCCCATTTATATTGTCGTTACTAGCGGAGACATTACCTCCATCTACAGTTAAAGTAATTAGAAATGATATCTTGTTGAACATTGCTGTTTGCTTCCTCTGGAAACTAACCAGAGCAGATTGTTCGGAAGCCCATTCGCGTTTTTAGTATTCCTCTTTTGTCTTCATCGCATACCTGCACGGGGTCTGCAAGAAAGGATTTGGCGGCCGGATGTCCTACCCGTCATCTCCACATTATCCCACAGGACGGAAGTTGTGTACACCGACATTCTGCGTTTGGCGTTATCAACTCAAAGTGGACGAACATTTTCTAAAAGTTAGCAAATCGTGTAACTGAGGCAACACCTGCGTACGAGGTCAGTATTTACTTAGCCGGATGTGGGGAACCGCCTATAAACCGCGTCCAATCTGTCCGGCACATCGTTGATCTTCCGGGTGTATTCAACCCGGCGTTGGTGCACCTGGCCGAATGTCGGTAGTGACGTCCTAACACGCCAACTATTTCGGTGGGTTTCACGAGCCCACTCATGATGGATATACGTTGGACGCAAAAGCGACAGATAGACATGATTTCTTTGAGAACGTCCACAATGAAAGTGATAAAAATAACTATGAGACATATGTAGCAACAATGGCTACCGAAGTATAATGAGCAATAAAAACAAGAAGACAAAATTCCATGTTTCAGCAATGTAGATAATGTGGCAGAAGTATCGTATTTAGTAAGGGCCTAGATAAAGGACCTAGAAACATTTAGCTCTGGAGAATAACATGTAGAAGAACTATGGCTTACCTTTAGAGGAACAATTAACAGTGCACTTTGACAGTATCTACCACGTAGAAGAGTTCATTGTGGGCGGGACCCTCTAAGGTATACAGTCATTTTAAAGGAACTTCTAAAGAAACTGTATACTTGGTGTACAAAAAAGCGCAGAGAGGTAGACAGGGAAATGTCGCTTGAAAAACTTCTGCTGGAAGATCAAGAGCAACCTTTTCCACAGCGCTGCTAAATTCCGCTGTTGAACTTCCACGGATCGCTGCAGAGGAAGTACGACATGAAGGAAAAGCTACAGGGAAGCTACACCGAAGCCGAGCATCTTCAAAGAATAGAGAAACGCGTCTAAGGGATTACGAGAAGGTTCTGAGACAGTCAGAGGAGCAGGCTAAGGAAATTGCACAGTCCTCTACCACCTCTCGTTTGCAAATAAAAGTGATACGAGCTATTACAGGAAGACACAGACAGGAGAACTTAAGACGATCCTACAACTTAGGGTAGAGAAAGACCATAGAGCTTATCCGATAGACACTTCCCGGACAGCAAAATGGTGCAAAAATATCGTACACGATTTGCTGCGCCACCTACACTTTACTTCCATAAGCCACAAATGCCTCTTCGTCCATCTGTTGGCGACGCTGGCGCACTAACATACGAAATAGCGAAACTTCTGACAGCGATATTCAGAAACTTTGTGGACAAATTCCAGCACCATGTACGAAGTTCTCCGCACTTCATTCAGCAGTTCCAGAGCCTTCAATTAGGACACGAAGACCTCATGGTGAGCTTCGACGTGGTATCCCTCTTCACAAGATACTTCATAAACCTCACACGAGAAAAAATTGGGCAAGTGGTAACAATGCTGCTACAATTCGTCCTTACGACAACCTACTTTCTGACCGACGGAAGTTATTACTAAGAAACAGACGGAGTAGCGATGAGTTGTCCACTATTACAAGCGGTGGACAACATACACTGAAGAGCCAAAGAAACTGGTATACCTGCCAAATATCGTGTGGAGACCCTTCGAACATTCAGAAGTGCCGCAATGCATGTCTGGAGTAGTGGAGGTAATTCACACCATGAATGATGCAGGGCTGTCCATAAATCCGTAAGAGTACTAGGGGGAGAAGTTCTAAAAAGCACCTTGCAAGGTATCCAAAATATCTGGGGCGTTTGGTGCCCAGAGGAAGTGTTAAAACGCAGAAAGTATTCCTGGAGCCACGCCGTTGCAATTCTGGACATGAGGGGTGTAGCATTGTCCTCCTGGAATTCCCCAATTCTGTCGGAATCCCGAATGGACATGACTGGATGAAGGAGATCAAACAGGATGGTTATGTACGTATCACCTATCAGAGTCGCATCTAGACGTATCAGGAGTCGCATGTCACTCCAACTGCACAAGATCCGCACCATTACACAGGCTCTACCAGCTTCAAGAGTCCCCTGCTGACATGGGAGGTCCATGTATTCATGAAGTTGTCTCCATGCTCGTTCACGTCAGTTCGCTCGATACAATGTGAAGCGGAACTCGTCCGACCAGGCAATATGTTTCCAGTCATCAACAGTCCAATGTCAATTTTGACGGGCCCAAGCGAGGCGTAAGACTTTGTGTCGTGCTGTCATCAACGGTCTTCAGCTCCGAAAACCCATATGGACAATGTTTCGTTGAGTGGTTGGCAAGATGATACTTGACGATGGCCCAGCTATAACAGTTCTGATAATAAATGTAACACTTCTGCTACTAAATGTAACTGGGTTTTCTCTTTTGATACTAGTCAATTGTCAGGATGAGCATTACTGAAACGGGCATTAGTTCTAAGGCATTATGTCAGAGTGAAAATACTAAATCAATTAACTCTCTTAACAAAATGTGGGCAGGGTGGGTTCTTCCTTGGCTAGGGTAAGAGGTAGAATGAAACAGCATTTTTACATAAGATAACTTTTATCGAAAGTTTTGTTCAATGGTTTCCTTACTGTATGTTCTGGCTCGGAGAGCGGCAACTGTGTTGTTTGCGAAGCCTTCTGCTGCGGCAGCGGCGGCGTCTGATTACGCG
Source organism: Schistocerca gregaria (assembly GCF_023897955.1). NCBI lineage: Eukaryota > Metazoa > Arthropoda > Insecta > Orthoptera > Acrididae > Schistocerca > Schistocerca gregaria. The sequence goes on along the minus strand of NC_064923.1, from coordinate 62,872,923 downwards.
TGGCGGTGTGTATCTCGTGTCGCCGTCTCGTCCAGTTGACTGAAGACACACATCGTGAGGTTGCACGTTTCATTATTGAGAACGTAGTCGTGCATCGGCTGTGGCGTCCGAGTGTTTCTCTTCTGTAAGCGGCCGCGTGTGTTGTGCGTGGGCCAGCGGAGCGGCGCGGCGGGGGAAAGCCAGTGTCCCGGACTCGAACAACGGACTCCCGCTTGCTAGTCTTCGTCTGTCAGATCTTCATCGCAGCTCACAGGTGACTGCTGACGTTAGGCCGTCTCCTTCCCGTCCTCATGAGTCACCCGGGTACATAACAATCAGACTTAAAATACCTTCTAACTTCTGTCTTCTGGCGGCGAGGCTGCTGCTTGCTATTCTATTACAGCGGCGGACTTGGTGCGTCTGTGTATGATGTAGTCTGTTCTTACATGACGGTCTTCAGCACCGAAACTGGAAAACTACTGCTTTTCTCCTTCTTCTTTTTTCCCTCGGGCCCACTGCGTCTCGCGTATTTATTTCATTTCAGTTCACTGGAGGTGAACGACTTCACGGTCATTGCTTCGTCTGTCGCGTTTAAAAGCTTCTCGAAGAATCTTCTTAACGTCGGTCATTGGCTCTTGGAATGTAGGCGAGGGCCTTTGATCACATGTGACGACTGAGAAACACCTGAGCCGGTCATTGCCTCTTCTGTCACGTTGAAAAGCTTCTCGGCGAATCTTCTTGAGGTGAGCCGGTCGGGCGATGCCCCGACGGCTGAATCGACGGTTTCCGATTCTCTCCTGAACGTGCTGACATCAAGCGCCGGCCGTTGCCACTGCTGCTTTGTCCGCTGTTTCCCAGTGTGTAATTCTTCTGAACTAAACAAAGTTTTTCATTTGTTTTCTAATTTCTACTTCACTTTGATTTCACTAATTTATTTACTTAAGTACCACTCAAGTTTCTTTGAAATCTGCTACGATTTGCTGAAGGATTGCTTTTCTGTCACGTTGAACGATTCTCTTTAGTAATAGTTTGTTTTGTTCTTGCAGGATCCTTTTCCGTCCGTAGCCACGTCGGAGAATTAACGTTTTACCGAATTCCAGACGTTCACCGTACTGAGGACCGCAGCGAGACACTATAGCTGTTTACATATCTCAGTATTTGAATGCCAATTCCTACAGCAGTTTCATTGGCGTTTCAGTGTATTACGGACTCATTTAAAGAAGTCCAGGAGTTGCAGTGTACAAGGCCTCCTGCATTTCCCGATATGTAGACGCCACGTTTTAATGTTGCCACGTGGGTGACGTCGTCTACAAGTCTTTCTGTAACACTTGAACTCGCTGCGCCAGAAGATCAATTTGATGATGGAGACAGAACAAAATTATCAACTTCGATCATTGGATGTATTCGTCAGGCGCAAACCTTCGGACTGTACAAGTGTCCAAGGCGAACTGCGGCACTTGCAGGCAGTGTTCCCTATGAACAGTTACAGGAACATGACTTAAAACAGAAGAATATAAGGGCACAGCTTGCTGTAGGTAAAGATAAATGGGTTGCGACGGCGATTTTTTCAAAGTTCACGAATACAGTGGGGAAAAAATCAGAAAAATTCTTCGGAAACACACCGTCAAGTTAATGTGCCACCCAATAACTAAGATGAATACTTTATTACGATTAGTCAAGGATGACCTAGAACTCCAGAGAGTCTACCACATCCCTTGCCAGTGTGTGATTAATGCATGTAGGCCAGACTATCCGGACGGTACAGGAGATATGCACAGGCGTTCAGGCAATGAACGCTACACTTACAACCAACATAGTCTGCTACGGCAGAGCACTGCATTTCCCACGAGCATACCATGAATTATGACGCCACCAAATTGTTGCAACACTCCAACATCTTCTGGGACGGTATTCTCAGACAAGCTCTAGAGATCCGACTTCACGACGGAGTAGTATATAAGGATAGCGGTTTTAATTTAAGCAAGGCCTGGGACCCAGCCTTGAGCACTTTTGGAGCACAGCGTCAGACTACGTGGAGGTCCCATTCCTTAACGATAAATGAAGAAGACGAAGAAGCGTTGCTGCCCCTACCGTGGCGCTATTGCTGGCACGGGATCGACGCCCGACGCCGAGTTCCTCACACCACATGATCACGCCTGCGTCGGAAGCGCCGGCTTAAGGCTGGAGGAGAAGGGGCGGATGTGGAACGAAGATATAAACGTGGCACCCAGCATATATCACGCAGTCATCAGGAACGCCTGAATATGGCGAGAAGTCAGCTTAGACGACGTTACCCGGCTGAATACCCGAGAGCTACTCAAGAACAAACATCTTCGCCAGTGATGATATATTAAACTGATAACTAGATAATCTTCAAACTTGTCAGTACCTGTTTTCTTTACAACTTGAATTACTACATTATTCCTGAAATCTGACGGTATACGAGGCCCCAAGTGAGTCACAAATTCGTTACAGAATCAGAAAGGAAATCCGTCGAGGCATGGAACCTTAGTGATTTTACCTGTTTCTCAACACCATGCACACTAAAATCCCCGTACCTCTTCTTTGCAGTGGTGCGAGAATTAATTTGAGGCAATGTACCTCTATTTTACTTTGTAAAGGACCATTGGAAAATGGTGTTCAGCATCTCTGATTTTGGTTTTCCGCTCCCAGTTTCCGTTTCTGTCTCTTCCATGAGTGTCTGGACCCTAATTGCACCCTGAAAATAGTGGATCAAAGCATCCAGATAGAATCAGTATTTCTTTATTTAACAAAATACGTCTCCGCTTATTATCGAAAGGACAGTTGTATGCGGCAGAAAGTGAAATTTTGTAGGATTTAGTGGTAGTGAGGAGGGGGGTTGGGTTGGGAAACCAGACAGCGAGGTCTTCGGTCTCATCGAATTAGGGAAGGACGCCGAAGGAAGTCGGCCCCACGCCCTTTCAAAGGAACCATACCGGCATTTGTCTGGATTGATTTAGGGAAATCACGGTAAACCTAAATCAGGATGGCCGGACACGGGATTGAACAGTCATCCTCCCGAATGCGAGTCCAGTGTGCTAGCTACTGCACCACTTCGGTGGTAGTGAGGACGCAGTTTATTATCGTTGATGGAGAGTTGTCGGGAGATGTGGAAATAACTTCTGGTGTGCACCATTGAAGTACGTTGAGACTCTTGCTGTCGAGTTGTGACTTCGCAGGCAATACAGTTATTAACATCGGAGTTGGGCAGTTGGTGCTAATATACTATGTGGTCAAAAGTATCCGGACACCTAGCTGAAAATTACTTACAAGTTCGTGGCGCCCTCCATCGGTAATGCTGGGATTAAATTCAGTGTTGGCCCACCCTTAGCCTTGATAGCAGCTTCAACTCTCGCAGGTATACGTTCAGTCAGGTGCTGGAAGATTTCTTGGGGAATGACAGCCCATTCTTCACTGAGTACTGTACTGAGGAGAGGTATCGATGTTCGTCGGTGAGGTCTGGCACGAAGTCGGCGTTCCAAAATATGCTTAAGGTGTCAGTTCCGGACTGTGTAGAGGCTAATCCATTACAGGGATGTTACTATCGTGTAACCACTCCGTCATACGAACAAGTACTCGATCGTGTTGAAAGATGCAATCACCATCCGCGAATCCCTCTTCAACAGCGAGCAGCAAGAAGGTGCTTAAAACATAAATGTAGGCCAGTGCTGTGATAGTGCCATGCAAAACAAAGGGTGCAAGCTCCCTCCATGGAAACACGACCAAATCGTAGCACCACAGCCTCCGAATTTTACTGTTGGCACTACACATGCTGGCAGATGACGTTTACTGGGCATTCGCCATACCCACACCCTGCCATCGGATCGCTACATTGTGAACGTGATTCGTCACTCCACACAGCGTTTTTCCACTGTTCATTCGTCCAATGTTTACGCTCCCTACACCAGGCGAGACGTCGTTGGCATCTACCGGCATGATATACGGCTTGTGAGAAGCCGCTCGACCATAAAATCCACGTTTTCTCACCTCCCGCCTAGCTGTCATATTACTTGCTGTGTATCCTGATGGAGTTTGGAATTCCTGTGTAATGGTCTGCCTATTACTCATTACGACTATCTTCAACTGATGGCGGTCTCTGTCGGTCAACAGACCAGGTCGGCCTGTTCGCTTTTGTGTCCCTTCATGTTTCCACTTCAGTATCGCATCGAAAACAATGGATCTAGGGATGTTTAGGAGTGTGGATATATTGCGTACCGACATATGACCCAAGTGACACCCAACCTTCTGACCACGTTCGAAGTCCGTGAGCTCTGCAGAGAGCGCCATTCTTCCTCTCTCACGATGTCTAATAACCATTGAGGTCGGTGATGTGGAGTAACTGGCCGTAGGCGGCAGCACAGCGCACATAATATGAAAACTGTATATTTTTGTGGATGTACGGATACTTTTGATCACATAGTGTAGGTGTATAGTTGCGTGTATATGTCCTGCGGCCCTTAGTAACGGGAGTGGGTCAGCTTTTTTCCAGTTGCTAGGTACCATTTGTTCCTTAGGAGACCTATGATAGACTGCTGCTGTATCTCAGTAGACTGTTGTATGTATGTCATCTAGTCGTGATGCCTTTCTGTTACTAAGCGACAGGAGATCATTTTCTGTTTCGCTATCGGTTATCCCAATATCTGACATTCGTACGATGATTGAAACGACCTTCTAGGTGAAACAATTTCGGATGACCGAAGTCAGTATTTTGTCTTTCTCTCAGTTCGGTTCTGGTGCCAGTAAGGTCTCTGATTGAATGAATTGATGATTTCGAACCGATTACAGATTTTCAATAAATCTTATTATGGATTTTGCAGACCGGTTGACAAAACTTTATTCTCAGTCATTGAACGCTTTTATCATTCCTCTCCTTACGTTAATTTTCGCTTCGATCTTTTGTTGTTTGGCAGATAGGTTTTTACTTCTCTTGAATTTTAGATGCTCTCTTTGTCTACGGAGCAAAGTACTTGTGTAAGCCATACTGAAGGATACTTTTGAATGTTTTTTCCCCATTTTTACACAGCATTTTTGTCCTCATCTGTGAATATTTGACGCTGACTACTCGTACATTTTTCACTTTGCACCCTGTTTCTCTTACTAAGCAGAAATATCTTCCTGCCTTTCGTAACGTTCATCGTAAAACCAGTAGGCATAATTGTTATAAAATCCTCATGGCCACTGATGCCTTACTGTACAGTAACTGATTCGGTAATTTCATGCCTGGTTGTTGCTAGGGTTGTAAGTCGTTACCTTCATGAGTTGGTTCTCTGATTATATGCTCAGTGTATTTGGCAAGTCATTCAGAACAAGGTCAACGAACCCATTCTCTGGCACCACTTCTGATAGCGGGTAAGCTGAACTCACCCCCGATTACAGCAGAATGATCAGGAGAAGCACTAACGATATTCTGTAAATTCTTTGGAAGCGCTCTACTACTACAGCTCCTGACCGAGGCTGTCTTTAACAGCATCCGATTACCATTTTTTACCAATATTTGATGCTCAATTTCACACATAGCTATTCACATTCGGTAACTACGATAACCTCGGTAGATATTATCGAGTTCTTTACTGCAATAAATACGTCGCCACCATTGCCGACTAACCTGTCCTTGCGATTAATATTCGTAAGGGTCACAGGACTGGACGCAGCCACCTGGGGGGAGTACGAGTGCGACCTGGCGCCATCTTGCAATGTTGGCAAACTGCAATGTTGGCAAACTGTGGTGTCAGTATACTGTTGCCGCACAGCACCTCCAAGGACACTGTGGTCGTGTCGCGTCGCTGGCCGCCTACACCAGATGAATTATTTCCATCGTGCGTGCTTTCGACGCCGGATTTCCGTCTTTTCCGTCACACAATTGTGTCTAGACAGAACCTTATTTATTCGTGGTACGAGTTCAGACACAGTTACGACGGGTAGGCGTATCGACCGCTTCATTACAGACTGAAGCACAAAAGAAACTGGTATAGGCATGCGTATTCAAACACAGAGATATGTAAACAGGCAGAATAAGGCGCTGAGGTCGGCAGCACCTATGTAAGACAACACGTATCTGGAGCATTTGTTAGAACGGTTACTGCTGCTACAAATGCAGGCTTTCAAGATTTAAGTTAGTTTGAACGTGGTGTTATAGTCGGCACATGAGAGATGGGACATAGCATCTCCGAGATAACGATGAAGTGGGGATTTTCCCATACGATCATTTCACGAGTGCACCGAGAATATCACAAATTCGGCAAAACATCAGATCTCCGTAGTGCAACCCTTCCCAAAATTGCTGCAGATTTCAATGCAGTCAAAGTGCTAACCATCTAATGGAATATAGATATGGGCTTTCGGATCCGTAGGCCCACTCGACACAAAACTTTACGCCTCGTATGGGCCCGTCAACACCGACGCTGGACTCCTTACACGTAAGGTGATAACCTCATTAATCCTTGCTCCCTGCATGTCGGCAGGGGGCTGTTGAAGTTGGTGGAGGCTGCGGAATGGTATGCGGCGTGTGTAGCGAAAGCGATATGGGAAGCCTGACACGTCTAGATTCGACTCTGATAAGTGACACGGACCTAAGGATCCTGTCTGATCACCTGCATTAGATTCATCTCCTTTGTACATTCCGACGGACTTGGGAAAGTCTATCAGAACTATGCCACACCCCAGTCGTCCAGAATTGCTACATAGTAGCTCCAGGTACACTCTTTTGACTAAACATTTCCTCTAGCCCACAAACTCCCTAGACATTAATCTTATTGAGCACATCTTGGATTTCTTGCAACGTCCTGTTTAGAGGAGACCTCCACCCCCTCGTACTCTGGAGGGTTTGTCAGCAGCCCTCCAGACTTCATGGTGTAAATTCCCTCCAACACTACTTCAGACATAAGTCGATTACATTCCGCATTGCGTTGCGACACTTCTTCCACGATATTAGGCAGGTGTACCTGTTTCTGAGGCTCTTCAGTGTAAATGTGCTTATAGAAATAAAGTTGAGATGGACTAATTGTGGTTCGCGTGGATCTGTATCTCATGGATTCAATGCCTGCAATAATCGTGATAAATATCAAGGGTGGCCCTCAACTGATGCTAAAAAACTCATAAACGGCTTATAGAACTGATGTCAGCATGGGGATAAATTATGTAGATCCTACAGACCTGAGGAGGTGCATCGATGTGCGAACTTCCGCGAATTTCCGAGTTCCTGCCTTATCTCCATGGTGAATAATCAGCAGCAGACACCTGGCAATTGTTCATCAAGAAGGAGCATCAACGCTCGAATTCAGGATAGTCTACTCACATGTGGCTACAGTACGATAGGCAGTGATGGATTTGTAAAACTTTTGCTGTAATAGGGTGTTTTTCTTTTTGGCGTGCATAAATAAATATGGCAGAATCAAGCAATATAGCAGAGAAATACAGCAATCTCCAAACCATTATAAATAATTTATGATAAAATATTCAGCCGTTATCAAACAAACAGAAGAGAGGGCAGCATTGCACATGACTTGTCAAATGATACTTCTTGCAGTGCTGGTCCCATATACAATTTCCGTTATAATCTTCAGTACCATGGACCTTGCCGTTGGTGGGGAGGCCTGCACGCCTAAGTGACATGTATAGCCGTACCGTAGGTGCAACCACAACGGAGGAGTATCTGTTGAGAGGCCAGACAAACGTGTGGTTCCTGAAGATGGGCTTCAGCTTTTTCAGTAGTTGCTGGGGCACCAGTCTGGATGATTGACTGATGTGGCCTTGTAACACTTTCCAAAGCGGCCTTACTGTGCTGGTACTGCGAACCGCTGAAGGAAAGTGGAAACTACAAACGTAATTGTTCCCGAGGGCACGCAGCTTTACTGTATAGTTAAATGATGATTGCGACCTCTTGGGTAAAATATTCCGGAGGTAAAATAGTCCCCCATTTGGATCTCCGGGCGGGAACTACTCAGGAGGACGTTGTTATCAGGAGAAAGAAAACTGGCGTTCTACGGATCGCAGGGTGGAAAGTTAGATCCCTTAATCGGACAGTTAGGTTGGAAAATTTAAAGAGGGAAATGGTTCAAATGGCTCTGAGCACTATCGGACTTAACATCTATGGTCATCAGTCCCCTAGAACTTAGAACTACTTAAACCTAACTAACCTAAGGACAGCACAAAACACCCAGTCATCACGAGGCAGAGAAAATCCCTTACCCCGGCGGGAATCGAACCCGAGAACCCGGGTGTGGGAAGCGAGAACGCTGCCGCACGACAACGAGCTGCGGACCAGGGAATTGGATAGGTTAAAGTTAAATGTTGGGGGAATTAGTGAAGGTCGGTGGCAGGAGGAACAAGACTTCTGGTCAGGTGAATACAGAGTTATCAATACAAAATCAAATAGGAGTAATGCAGGAGTAGGTTCAAAACTGGATAGAAAAATAGGAATGCGGGTAAGCTGCTACAAACAGCATAGTAAACTCATTATTGTGGCCAAGATACATACGAAACCCACACCTACGAGAGTTGTACAAGATTATATGTCAACTAGCTACGCAGATGATGAAGAGATTGATGAAATGTATGGTGAGAGAAAAGAAATTATTGAGATAGTGAAGTCATGGGTGACTGGAACTCGATACTAGGAAAAGGAAGAAAAGGAAAGGTAGCAGGTGAATATGGAATGTGAGTAAGGAATCGAAGAGGAAGCCGCCTGGTAGAATTTTGCACAGAGCATAAATTAATCATAGCTAACACTTGGTACATAACCATAAAAGAAGGTTGTATACATGGAAGAAGCCTGGAGATACTGGCAGGTATCAATTATGTTTTGGAACCTGTTTTTAAACTGTAAGACATTTCCAAGGGCAGGTGTGGACTCTGACCACAATCTGATGGTTATGAACTGCAGATTAAAACTGATGAAACTGCAAAAAGGTCGGTATTTGAGGAGATGGGATAAACTGAGAGAACCTGAGGTTGTAGAGGGCTTCCAGGAGATCAATTACGGAACTATTGTCAAGAATGGGCGAAAGGAATAAAGTAGAAGAAGAATAGGTAGTTTTGAGAGATGAAATAGTGAAGGTAGCAGAGGACATTTAGTTAATAGGAGGGCTAATAGGAATCCTTGGGTAACAGAAGAGATATTGAACCGAACTGATGAAAGGAAGAAGGAAAAAAGGAGTACAAACGTATCAAAAATGAGATCGACAGGAAGGGCAAAATGGATAAACATAAATGGCTACCGGACAAATTTGAGGATCTAGACGCGCGTATCACTAGGGGTAAGATGGACACTGCCTACAGGAAAATTAGAGACCTTTGGAGAAAAGAGAATCACTTGCATGAACATCAAGAGCTCAAATGGAAACCCCGCTCTAAGCAAAGAATGCAAAACAGAAAATTCGAAGGAGTATATAGAGGGTCTATACAAGGGCGATGAACTTGAGGACAGTATTATAGAAATGGAAGAGAATGAAGATGAAGATGAAATATGAGATATGATAATACGTAAAGAGTTTCACAGTGCTCTGAAAGACATAAATCGAAACAAGGTCCCGGAATAGACAACGTTCCATTAGAGCTACTGGCAGCATTGAGAGAGCCAGGCCTAACAAAACTCTACCATCTAGTGAGCAAGATGTATGTGACAGGCGAAATATCCTCAGTCTTCAAGAAGAATGTAATAATTCCCATTCCAACGACAGCAAGTGTTTACATATGTATAAATTACCGTACTATCAGTTTAATAAGTCACGAATGCAAAATACTAAGGCGAATTCATTACACACGAATGGAAAAACTGGTAGAAGACGACCTCGGGGAAGATGAGTTTGGGTTCCGTAGGAATGTGGGAACACGTGAGGTAATGCTGACCCTACGACGTATCTTAAAGAATATATTAAGGAAAGGCAAACCTACGTTTCTAGCATTTGTAGACTTAGAGAAAGCTATCGACAATGTTAACTGGAATATACTCTTTCAAATCCTGGAGGTGGCAGGCATCAAATACAGGGAGCGAAAGGCTATTTACAATTTGTACTGAAACCAGATGGTAGTTATAAGAGCCCATGGGCGTCAAAGGAAAGCAGTGGTTGGGAAGTGAGTGAGAGTGGATTGTAGACTATCCCCGATGTTATTCAATCTGTATATTGAGCATGCAGTAAAGGAAACAAAAGAAAAATTCGGAGTAGGAATTAAAATCCATGGAGAAGAAATAAAAACTTCGACGTCCTCTGATGACATTGTAATTCTGTCAGAGAGAGCCAAGCACCTGAAAGAGCAGTCTAACGGAATGGACAGTGTATTGAAAGGAGGATAAAGATGAAGATCAACAAAAGCTAAACAAGTATAATGGAATGTAGTTGAAATAAGTTGGGTGATGCTGCGGGTATTAGATTAGGAAATGAAAAAATGGTTCAAATGGCTCCGAGCACTATGAGACTTAACTACTGTGGTCATCAGTCCCCTAGAACTTAGAACTACTTTAACCTACTAACCTAAGGACATCACACACATCCATGCCCGAGGCAGGATTCGAACCTGCGACCGTAGCAGTCGCGCGGTTCGGAGCTGCGCGCCTAGAACCGCGAGACCTCCGCGGCCGCCCGATTAGGAAATGAGACCCTTAAAGAAGTAAATTAGTTTTGCAACTTTGGGGAAAAATAACTGATGATGGTCGAAGTAGTGAGGATATAAAATGTAGATTGGTAATAACAAGGAAAGCGTTTCTGAAGAAGAGAAATTTGTTAACATCGAGTATAGATTTAAGTGTCAGGAAGTCGTTTCTGAAACTATTTGTATGGAGTGTAGACTTGTATGGAAGTGAAACATTGACGATATATAGTTTAGACAAGAAGAGAACAGAAGCTTTCGAACTTGGTGCTACAGAAGAATGCTGAAGATTAGATAGGTAGAGCACATAACTAATGAGGAAGTACTGAATAGTAGAGAAAATGAATTTGTTGCACAACTTGACTACGAGAAGGGATCGGTAGTTAGGGCATATCTGAGGCATCAAGAGACCACCAATTTAGTATTGGAGGGCAGCTTGGAGGGTAAAATCGTAGACGGAGAACAAGAGATGAATACACTAAACAGATTCAGAAGGATGTATGTTGCAGTAGGTACTGGGAGACGAAGAAGCTTGCACAGGATAGAGTAGCATGGAGAGCTGCATCAAACCAGTCTCTGGACTGAGGACCACAACAACAACCAGTGTTTAGCGTTAAACCTAAGGAAGACTAGAAGGTATTGTTCCGTAAACCTTAAGGAGCTGCCCTGTTGGGTTGTGGACTGACTGACATAGATTACCAGTTGCTAATTTAAGAATTCATCAGTGCGGAGCCCACGTGGGTGAAATCATAAGCTTACGATGAAATAAAATTGACCGTGTCAGGGACTCCAAAGCAAAAATGCTATGAGATTCTATCGAGAGCGACTCCATAGCCTGCGGATGCGACGGGCGGATTTATTACGCAATTTTCCGACATAATTCGAAACCTAACTTTCAAACGTATGACCTGGTGGAAAACGAGAATGAGGTTGCAATCCAGTTGTTCCAAGACGATCAGACAGCGTTGTTCACGTTCATCCACGGATTATACGGCGAGAAAGTAACCAAAGAAATCAGACTCGAGGGACGTGAGACCTTTCAGGAAGCACTGGAAGCAACTGCGGGCTTCGTGGAAGCATTAAGAAGGCAAATGATATGTGAAAAGAGGAGCTTCAAGTATTAAACAAAAACGCAGAACGTTACAGATGCTACAGTTGCTACAGGTGCGGGATATACGACGACGTATCGAGAGACTGCAGTAATAAAAGGGAAGTTAATGCGATTATATAGAATTTGGCAGATCGTTAATCAAGTACTGGGACATACGTGGAGTCACATCGTCCGCCCCGCGCCCGACACAGTTATTCCTGTGGGCTCCACCCAAAATCAAATCTACAATGGCTTTGTGACAGGTGCTGCATATCGTGGACGACAGAAAGAGCTACTAATGAGGTGTTACACTGACAAAAGTGGTAAGTTAAGACAGCGGCAGTTAAAAGGGCTTGAGTTAAAAGGCGGAAAGTTAATTAACTACCAAGAGATGGCATAGAATTATGTTTAGACCAAGAAAAATACACATCGAGTGTGTAAACAATTTATAACTATGGAAGACGCTGCGACGGTATACTTGGATTTCAGATCTCGAGCGCTAACGAGGCAGCGGTATTTGTCACATAACAAGGATCACATTAGGTTGTAGAAACTACGACCTAAGAAATCTTTCTTCAACTCGTACTTAGAGGAGCAGCAGCACTGACGTCATGGAATAGATCAACCCGACCGACGCATCCGTTGAAACCCTCGATGTACAGATTGATCAGCGTCAGAAAATTTTCTAGGGAGTAGGAAAAACAATGTAGGTCGACGTCAAGTCAGCCAGATGGAGAGAACGAACTCTGTTATTGGCCGAACTGTTGAATCATTGAGAGTTACTGGACAAACTGCATTATTATGTTCCCAAAAGTGTGGGCGTCTCTACAACGGTGAGCAAGAATGCAACTAATTTACCCACGACAGTAGCAAATATGACCAGCGAAAACGTTGTATTGCTACAAGGAAAGAAGGGTGCTGAGGTGGAGTCCATAAGAAAAAGTGATGTCATACAGATTTCAAATAAAGTTTCAAATTTCGCAGTTACGAAGATAGGTTTTTGTAGTGATACCGAAAAACCACAATCAGGAGTCTAAATTAATAATGAGCTAAATAACAATATTTGGTAAGGGGTAAAGCATTTGACGGTTGAATACCATAAGATTTTAGCGCCTGTTTTATTAGAGTATACGGATTTTTCCGGAGACAGTTGAAAGTTACCTGTCTATCATCTGGTTCAGCATCGTATACATACTAGATACCTATCAGAATACCATGCAGTCAGAGAGAGCTCGTGGAAGACGTGGTTGAAAAGCAACTGGAAGCCGGGATCATGGAACCAAGAGATCGTGCAGATCAACCATGGTGTTCACCAGTTTTCATTGTTAAGATGAAATCTGTTTCCGGAGAACCAGAGTCTCGTTTTTGCGTGGACCACCGAGATCTGAGTTCAGTAACTGTACCAGATATTTACCGCTTACCAAAGCTGTCAGAAACCCAGAATAACTTGAGAAGATGTCGGATTCTTTCAGTTTGTGATTTAACCGGTGTATATCATAAGTGTGAGTACTTTCATATGATCGACAGAAAACTTCATTTGCGACAACAACATGAGTGTATAAAAACTTGCGCATGCCATTTGGACCTTGCAGTGCGTCAGCCATCTTTCAGCTCCTAATGGATTGAGTTTTAAGAGGTCCCACAGCAACATAGGTTCTAGTACACCTCGACGACGTAATAATTTTCGGTGAAAACATGAAGCAAAATACTGAGAGACTTCAAGCAGTTTTCAACACTATCAGTAGCGTAAACATGTCATCGTCAATAGATAAGTGTCATGTTCCACAAATTCAGGTAAACTATCTTGGACATGTTATAAGTAGTGAAGGCGTCCATCCTGATTCAAAATTAACTGAAGCTATCAAGAACTTTCCTGAACGACGGAATTTAAAGGAATTACAATCATTCCTGGAATTAGCAAATTTTTATATGAGTTTAATAGCCGGTTAAGGATATACATAGCACACCCAAATGACTTCGGAAAAGGGAACTACATTCAATTAGTAAACAGAATACACAGAGGCAGTGGAAGAAACTGTCCTAACCCCAGCCTCAGGCTTATTCACATTTCAGCAACCCCTTCTTTTCTTCAATATATGCTTCAGATTTATATGTTAACTCATGAAACTGATGCTACGAACCCCAAAGATCATTTGCTTCCTGACAGTTAAACAAAGCGAAATATAATTATAGAGCAGGCAGGGAGCTTTCTGCTTTGGTTGTTGCTATGAGAGATAACAGATGATATTTGACAGGAAGAGAATTAACAGTGATTACAGACCACACCGCTCTTAAAAAGCTATTGGACTTAAAGAACCCAAGCTCTAACCTAAGAAGATAGGCTTTGAAACTGAGCGAGTTTCAGTTGAATGTTATTCATCGATCTGGCAAAATGTTCTTCAATGCCAACGCGATGAGTCCAAAGGTACGTATTTTTGTTGCAATACGTCGCCAGGAACAGTTAACAGTAGCTCAAGAAACGGATCCACAATCGAAAATATGGAAAGATAATCAACGTTTTGTCGAAAGAGATGGATTTCTGTACAAAGCCACCAGCAAAGGAAACCACCTAGTTATTCTGAAAAACATAAAAGAGCGAATCATCATCATCATCATCATCATCATTTAAGACTGATTATGACCTTCAGTCTGGAGCATAGTACACCTTATAAAATTCCTGCATGATCCCCTATTCAGTGCTAACATAGGTGCCTCTTCTGATCTTAGGCCTATTACTTCAAAATCATTCTTAACCGAATCCAGGGTACCTTCTCCTTGGTCTGCCCCGACTCCTCCTATCCTTTACTGCTGAACCCATGAGTCTCTTGGGTAACTTTGCTTTTCCCATGCGTGTAACATGACCTCACCATCTAAGACTGTTCGCCCTGAGTGCTACATCTATAGAGTTCATTCCCAAGTTTTCTTTGATTTCCTCATTGAGGACACCCTCCTGCCATTGTTCCCATCTACTAGTACCTGCAATCACCACAACTACTTTCATATCCGTAACCTCAACCTTGTTGATAAGGTAACCTGAACCCACCCAGATTTCGCTCCCATACAACAATGTTGCTCGAAAGATTGAAAAGTGCACAGATAACTTAGTCTTGATACTGACTTCCTTCTTGCAGAAGAAAGTAGATCGTAGCTGAGCGCTCACTGCATTAGCTTTGCTACACCTCGCTTCCAGTTCTTTAACTATGTTGCCATCCTGTGAGAATATGCATCCTAAGTACTTGAAACCGTCCACCTGTTCTAACTTTGTTCCTCCTATTGGGCACTCAATCCGTTTATATCTCTTTCCCACTGACATTACTTTCGTTTTGGAGATGCTAATCTTCATACCATAGTCCTTACATTTCTGATCTAGCTCTGAGATATTACTTCGCAAACTTTCAGTCGAATCTGCCATCACAACTAAGTCACCCGCATATGCCAGACTGCTTATTTTGTGTTCACATATCTTAATCACACCCAGCCAGTCTATTGTTTTCAACATATGATCCATAAATAATATGAACAACAGTGGAGACAGGTTGCAGCCTTGTCTTACCCCTGAAACTACTCTGAACCATGAACTCAATTTACTGTCAACTCTAACTGCTGCCTGACTAACCATGTAAAGACCTTTAATTGCTTGCAAAAGTTTGCCTCCTATTCCATAATCTCGTAGAAAAGACAATAACTTCCTCCTAGGAACCCGATCATATTCCCCTTTTTTAGATCTATAAAGCATAGATACAATTCCTTGTTCCACTCAAAACACTTCTCCATTATTTGCCGTAAACTAAAGATCTGGTCCCGACAGCCTCTAAGAAGCCTAAACTCACACTGATTTTCATCCAATTTGTCCTCAACTAATACTGGCACTTTCCTTTCAACAATACCTCAGACGATTTTACCCACAACGCCGATTAAAGAGATACCTCTGTAGTTGTTACAATCTTTTCTGTTTCCATGTTTACAGATTGGTGTGATTACTGCTTTTGTCCGGTCTGATGGAACCTGTCCCGACTCCCAGGACATTACAATTATCCTGTGTAGCCATTTAAGACCTGACATTACACTGTATTTGATGAGTTCTGACTAAATTTCATCCATCCCAGCTGCTTTATTGCACTGCAATCTATGGACCGTTTTCTCCACTTCCTCAAATGTGATTCTATTTGAATCATCATTCCTATCCCATTGTACCTCGAAATCTGAAACATTACTGATCGTATTTTACCTACATTGAGCAACTCTTCAAAATATTCCCTCCATCTGACCAAGGAATCCACAGGATTCACCAGCAGTTTTCCTAACCTGTCCAAAATACTTGTCATTTCCTTCTTACCTCCCTTTCGAAGACTGCTAATTACACTCCAGAATGGTTTTCCAGTAGCTTGACCCAACGTCTCCAACCTGTTTCCAAAGTCTTCCCAAGATTTCTTCTTGGATGCTGCAATTATCTGTTTGGCTTTGTTTCTTTCTTCAACATAACTTTCTGTGTCTACCTTAGGTCTAGTATGTAGCCATTTTTGTTACGCCCTCTCTTTCCTTTTACAGGCTGCCTTGACCGTGTTATTCCACAGAGCTGTTTGCTTCATCCTACCTTTACACACTACTGCTCCAAGACATTCTTTAGCCACTTCTGGTACTGTGTCCCTGTACCTTGTCCATTCCTTTTCCACTCAGTGGTACCTTTCTGAGATCGCTGTTATGTACTTGTGCCTGATTTCCTTATCCTGAAGTTCCTCCACTCTTATCCTCCTACATATGGACCTGAGCTCCTACATTTTCGGACTCACAATCCCAATTTCACTGCAGATTAAATAATGATCAGTGTCATAAAAGAATCCCCTGAATACACATGTGTCCCTCACAGCCTTCCTGAATTGCTGACCTGTTATTATATGGTCAATGACAGATGTGGTTCCTCTGCCTTCCCAAGTATACCGGTGAATGTTCTTATGTTTAAAAAAGGAGTTTGTGATTACTAAGCCCACACTGGCACAGAAATCCAAGAGTTGTATCACGTTCCCGTTGGCCTCCATATCCTCTCCTAATTTAGCCATAACCTTTTCATACCCTCCTGTTCGATTTCAAATCCTGGCATTAAAATCACCCATGAGCAGAACACTGTCCTTGTCCTTTACTCTAACAACTACACCACTGAGTGCCTCATAAAAACTATCCATCTTATCTTGATCTGTCCCTTCATAATGCGAATATACTGACACAATCTTAATTTTCTTGCTACACACTGTAAGATCTATCCACATCAGTCGTTCGTTTACATACCTTATTGCAACTACTCTGGGTTCCATTTCTTTCCTGATGAAAAGCCCACACCCCATAGTGCTATTCCTGCTGTGACTCCTGACAGGTAGATCTTGTATTCTCCCCTTCCTTTTCTTTCTCACCCGTTACCCGAATGTCACTAACAGCTAAAACGTCCAGCCCCACCTTACGTGCAGCCTCTACCAGCTCTACCTTCTTCCCAGAGTAGCCCCCATTGATATTAATAGTTCCCCATCTCATTACCAAAAGAGCTAATCATGACGGAATAACATGATTCTTTATTATCTGGACACAGTAGTACAAAAGCAACAAATGTTAAAATAGGTAAGGTTTATTGGCGGCCAAGTCGTAAACCTGACTTTTATTTAATTTGCTTCACGATGTGATTCCTGTAACATACGTGATACTGTAATTTGGGGACAAACTAAGGCATCATTACAGGAACTATCAGAACTTGTGAACCATTTTAAAGAGTAGGATGTAGAGCTTTGCCTAAAACCAAAGATGGGAATGAATTTATACTGACCATGTTATACCATTTCTCCAGATATCTTGTCATGATACCAGTACCTGATCGGAGTGCCAAGACCATATCTAAAGATTTTAAAAAGATTGTATTCAATAGTTTGAATCACCACTAAGTATAATCAGTGATCGAGGATGAAATTTCATGAGTGAATTGCTTATGTAGACTTGCAATCTAATACAAATAACGAAACCAGCACACCAAGAAGGCAATGGGAGCTTTGAGTAAGTTAACAGAGCAGTCATTAAGATTGTTAGCTACCACATAAGGAGCAGATACGACAACTGGGATGTGTGTTCTTTGTAAGATGAAAATGGACACGTCAACTGGCCCAAGCCCACATGAAAATGTATATGGAGCTAGGATATTGGCAGTATATTTTCAGTATACTACTTCTGGAAGCATCAAGAGACAACGACGAGGACCGATCGAGAGGCCGATCAACTGTTCCTCAATCCAAGAAACGAGCAGCATGAGGACGCAGTCCATACTTTGAGGACGAGACGTCGTGTGTTTATTTTTCAGTCAAGTACATATGTGAGTCCGTTGTGCAACTATAAATTGCGGCTATTACATAAAGTGAACAAGTATAACTAAATCGTATTCCACAGGTTACTACTAGAGACGAGTTTGTATTACATGCATTGTCTAACTCCAGTGTTTGAAGCCAATTAACCATGTTTATCGTAATTGTAAGTTGTTCAATGCCAATGTGTTGCTTAATGCATAGTACTAGTACTGTAGACAAGATGTGTGTTGTTTGATCCACACTCAGGCATTTTAGTTTCTAAAAATAACGGTAACCATGTACTTAAATACAATCTGAGTGAGATTCAACAACAATTCAGTTGTACTAAGAAGCAATTGCCTAACAATTCGATTGCCGGCAAAGTGCAGGTTGAGTCGACATTTGTTAATTATGGAAAAGAGACTAGCTGTTTCTCAAAGCCTTTGACGCACAAAACCTTCAGTAGGAGCAAACTTGCCTGGTTTGATTTTGGACGAAATCGTACCTTATTTGGAACTTCAATACCCGTAGGACGTTAGAGTGAAGATTTTAGTCCTTAAACAACGGTCTAGTACAAGTTCAGTTAAACTCCCTAATGAAATTTTTGTATTAAGGAATATGCAAGGAATAGTTGCTAATCACACATTGTTTACTGAGCAAATTGTAAAGTAATTTGTTACACATTTCAGCATAATTCTTGATAAAATAAATACAACCATCCGCAAGTTATCTGAAGAATTAAATGCTGTGAGCCACGAGTTCTGGCTTAGATTGAAACACTCTACTTCAAGAATTACTGAGAGTCTGCCAAATTCAGGAACCGATGCTCTTAACGTAAGAACCGTTCTAGAAATTAGTTCAAATTATTGCTTAATTAGTGTTATACTGCATCCAAACACATTCTTACAGTTACTGCTGTTGAATGAACGTAAGTTAGATGCAACATCTACTATGATTTACCCTGTTAATTCGAATAATTTTGATGCTAACTACAAGTTAACTACAACACACTCTACAATGATTGAAAATGAATTTCGTGTTATGGTTTCTGTATCCACTGTCACATCAAGGCATAGCTTGGAGGTATCTAAAATTTGTACCTGCCCTATCATGTGGCAACAAGCAGGCCTTCATGTTATGTGACTCTTAAAAGATTATTTACTGATGAGTAAGGACCGAAGTTATTTTTTATATGCGAATGAGCATGACACGTATGTATGGGAACGCAGCCATAAAGTAACTTGCCCAGAATCGGCAGTATTTTTTGATAGTGGAGTATACAGATGTTTGAAAGAATTGCTTATAAATAATCCTCCGAGATTTCATTGCCCTAAGAATATAGTGCATCTGTATCGGCTATTTCTTAAACGACGTTCTGAAGACATAATATACTCATTCAATTCGACTCTTGTGGTCAACTTTTGATGTACAACTTCTGGTACCTCGTATCAGTTTTTCACTCTTAAATTAAATGCTAGTGGATTAGTTCTAAACGCCATCCACTGTCATTTATCATACGATCTGCTTCATATGCCGTCTGAATCGTCAACTATTTCTCATGCAGTTGGAAAGCTCCCATTAACGACAATGTTACCAATTTACAGTAACGAATCATACATACTAACATAGTCTTACCATCCTCGGTACAGTTGTCCCAATAATAATGATTTAGTTATAGATATCCAAGAAAATATAATGCCTACCAGGAATGAATAAATTTCATACAAGCAGACATAGGATTAAGCCTTGTTAATTCATGTTAATCGATACTTAACTTTCACTGTTATCTTCTTCTAACTTTTATTAGTTTGTATTGTGTCTACAGCATATTTAATGTACGAAGTAGAGATTTTAAAACCCGCTCGTCCATCGTTACTGTGTCTACATATGAGATATACACCAACAAAAAGCTCTCTACCGTCTTATACATGCCACTCCTAACTTAGAATTTCATACTCACAAAATACGATAATAATAATAATCCATAGACAGACAATTTTATTTTAGTCATATTCAGTAAAATATTAGTGAAAAACCCCTGCGTTATTCCCAGCTCTGAGTGTCTCGTGCCGAAACTGACCCCGAGAATGAATAAGGGCGAACAATTATATCTTAGTATTGTGGTGGTTCGGAATGAGACAGTCTGTGTCCACAGATTTTGTATACATGAAGAATTATATATCTAAGGAGACTGTTGCTGTTCCGCAGTTTTACATTAATTGCGAAAAATATTACCAAGCAAATGCCACAAAGGTGACGGAATAAGGAGTGACTTACAGTGTAAAGATTTTGCTTGACTTAAGCTGCAGGCGTGCAATCATTCAAGAGACTTATCTTGGCGTATAAGAGTTTTGAGGTAAATTACGTCCATGAAATTACAGTGTAAGGTTGAGGAACATACAAAACAGTTCTGAGACGTGGAGACTAATAGCAGATAAAAGCCTTTTATACCATTCCATCCTCGTTGAAGTGTCCATATATGTTATCGTCCACCTTGTAGTTCGGGGTAAACAACGGATGTTGTTGTTGTTGTCTTCAGTCCTGAGACTGGTTTGATGCAGCTCTCCATGCTACTCTCTCATGTGCAAGCTGCTTCATCTCCCAGTACCTACTACAACCTACATCCTTCTGAATCTGCTTAGTGTACTCATCTCTCGGTCTCCCTCTACGATTTTTACCCTCCACACTGCCCTCCAATGCTAAATTTGTGATCCCTTGATGCCTCAAAACATGTCCTACCAACCGATCCCTTCTTCTAGTCAAGTTGTGCCACAAACTTCTCTTCTCCCCAATCCTATTCAATACCTCCTCATTAGTTACGTGATCTATCCACCTTATCTTCAGTATTCTTCTGTAGCACCACATTTCGAAAGCTTCTATTCTCTTCTTGTCCAAACTAGTTATCGTCCATGTTTCACTTCCATACATGGCTACACTCCAAACAAATAATTTCAGAAATGACTTCCTGACACTTAAATCTATACTCGATGTTAACAAACTTCTCTTCTTCAGAAACGCTTTTCTTGCCATTGCCAGTCTACATTTTATATCCTCTCTACTTCGACCATCATCAGTTATTTTACTTCCTAAATAGCAAAACTCCTTTACTACTTTAAGTGTCTCATTTCCTAATCTAATTCCCTCAGCATCACCCGATTTAATTTGACTACATTCCATTATCCTCGTTTTGCTTTTGTTGATGTTCATCTTATATCCTCCTTTCAAGATACTGTCCATTCCGTTCAACTGCTCTTCCAAGTCCTTTGCCGTCTCTGACAGAATTACAATGTCATCGGCGAACCTCAAAGTTTTTACTTCGTCTCCATGAATTTTAATACCTACTCCAAATGTTTCTTTTGTTTCCTTTACTGCTTGCTCAATATACAGATTGAATAACATCAGGGAGAGGCTACAACCCTGTCTCACTCCTTTCCCAACCACTGCTTCCCTTTCATGCCCCTCGACTCTTATGACTGCCATCTGGTTTCTGTACAAATTGTAAATAGCCTTTCGCTCCCTGTATTTTACCCCTGCTACCTTTAGAATTTGAAAAAGAGTATTCCAGTCAACATTGTCAAAAGCTTTGTCTAAGTCTACAAATGCTAGAAACGTAGGTTTGCCTTTTCTTAATCTTTCTTCTAAGATAAGTCGTAAGGTCAGTATTGCCTCACGTGTTCCAACATTTCGACGGAATCCAAACTGATCCTCCCCGAGGTCCGCATCTACCAGTTTTTCCATTCGTCTGTAAAGAATTCGCGTTAGTATTTTGCAGCTGTGACTTATTAAACTGATAGTTCGGTAATTTTCACATCTGTCAGCACCTGCTTTCTTTGGGATTGGAATTATTATATTCTTCTTAAAGTCTAAGGGTATTTCGCCTGTCTCATACATCTTGCTCACCAGCTGGTAGAGGTTTGTCATGACTGGCTCTCCCAAGGCCGTCAGTAGTTCTAATGGAATGTTGTCTACTCCGGGGGCCTTGTTTCGACTCAGGTCTTTCATTGCTCTGTGAAACTCTTCACGCAGTACCGTATCTCCCATTTCGTGGATATTCAAATTAAATATTAATTATTGGTTAATTACACATACACAAGCGAACACCAAGTCGATTACATGTAACTGTTATAGTTGTTACTCAATTTACAGCGCCACTACCGCATACACATTACACTGAACTTCACGAACACTGAATAATAATGTTGACAATTCCATTTACGATTTAAGTGTACTTTTACAGCTTTGGACAAAGTTTGTTCAATGTCACAGCCGACTTCTCTTGGGGAGAAGGAAGTGTATTTCCAGCACCAGCGATAGTGGCAAAACAGGGCCAGAAGGTAGTCGTAGACATCAGCGATGCCTTCTGGCAGATCTATCAACGGAGATTGATAACCATATCATCGATGTTGTATATCAATGCCCAGTGTTGAGGCTCAAGCGTAGGGCTTCAGTACAATTCCTTACATGTAAATACTTTTCTCTTTGTGTCACATAACGTAACAAGTGGGCATATTCGAATGGCTAGCTTGTGTTTCAGTCGTATCAATGGGCCTAATGTTAAAAATACCCGCACAATTGAAGATATCTGTTTTCCCAGTCAACACTTCTTTGTAAATTGTTTATCTGTAGAAAACAAAATTACATGATCAACATGTTTTGACAAGTATGCAGTCCTTGGTATATCAGTAAGTTAATCAACTTTCACAGTGCCCCTAACGACATCTCTCGAGATCATACCATCGTGTACACAGGTGCTACAACGAGAGCAATGTCGGCTTCATCGATTCACAAAGTGTGTCATTTCCTGTCTTCTAAGTCTATCCGTATTCAACAGATTACTAACTGGAGAGTCATATTGCAGAAAAATAAACGCAATCAACTTACGAGTATTTTAGTATCGTTCTTGACTTAATGTATGTAAGCGTTCTGACGGTTAGAGTGAGCAGCCGTCAAGGAATGGATACTGATGATTCAGCAGTGTACGGGCAAGTGCCATGGTTGAGTGGCTTACGAGTATACACGATCTCTAAGAATTTCTTTCTGGTGCGATGTATGGCAACTTGCTCTTAATCTGGAAAAATGTAAATTAGTGCAGATCAGAAGGAAAAAAATCCTCTATTGTTCAAATATACCTTTAGTGGCGTGATGGTGGACACAGTCGCAACGGTTAAATATCTATACTTAAGGCTTCAAAGGGATACAGAATCTAAAGAGCACATAATGTGATTTCTAGGGAAGGCAAATTGTTGAATTCGGTTGATTGGAAGAATGCTTGAGAAGTCTAGTTCATCTATGGGGCAGACGTGTGGCAAAGTCTTGAGTACTACTCGAGTGTTTATGATTCCCATAAGGTCAGATTAAAAGAGGAGAATGAAGCAATTAAGAAGTGTGATGCTGTATTTGTTGTCTATACGCGAGAATTATCTACATTCAAGTGCCAGGCAAGGGGTTCATCGAACCACTTTCACAATTCTCTATTATTCCAATCTCGTACAGCGCGTGGAAAGAATGAACATCTATATCTTTCCGTGCAAGCTCTGATTTCCATTATTTCATCGTGGTGATCGTTCCACCGTATGTGGGTCGGTGTCAACAAAATAATTTTTCATTCGAAGGAGAATCTTGGTGACTGGAATTTCATGAAAAGATTCCGTCGCAACGACATACGCTTTTCTTTTAATGATTTCCATCCCAAATCCTGTATCATTTCCGTGACACTCTCTCCCATATTTCGCGGTAATACAAAACAAGCTGTCTTCCTTTGGACTTTTTCGATGTACTCCGTCAGTCCTACCTGGTAAGGATCCCATACTGCGCAGCAGTATTCTAAAAGAGGAAGAACAAGCGTAGTGTACGCAGCATTCCTTAGTAGGTCTGTTACATTTCCTAAGTGTCCTGCCAATAGAACTCAGTCTTTGGTTAGCCATCCCCACAACATTTCCTATCTGTTCCTTCCAATTTAAGTTGTTCGTAATTGTAATATCTAGGTATTTAGCTGAATTTACAGATTTTTGATTCGACTGATTTATCGTGTAACCGAAGTTTAACGAATTCCTTTTAGCACTCATGCGGATGACCTCACTATTTTCGTTATGTAGGGTCAATTGCCACTTTTCTCACCATTCAGATATCTTTTCTAAATCGTTTTGCAGTTTCTTTTGATTTTCTGATGATTTTACTAGTCGATAAACGACAGTGTCATCTGCAAACAACCGAAGACGGGTGCTCAGATTGTCTACAAAATCGTTTCTATAGATAAGAAACAGCAAAGGGCTGTTGGGGAACGCTAGAAATCACTTCTGTTTTACTCGATGACTTTTCGTCAGTTACTACTATCTGTGAACTCTCTGACAGGAAATGAGAAATCCAGTCACATAAGTGAGACGATATTCGACAAGCACGGAATTTCGCTACGAGCCGCTTGTGTGAAACGGTGTCAAAAGCCTCCCGGAAATCCCGAAATACGGAATCGATCTGAAAACCCTTGTCAATAGCTTTCAACACTTCGTGTGAATAAAGAGCTAGTTGTTTTCACAGGAACGGTACTTTCTAAATGTGTGCCAATAGATCGTTTTCTTCCAGGTAATTCATAATGTTCGAACACGATATATGTTCTAAAATCCAACGTTAACGGTATATGCCTGTAATGCTGCTTGAGCTGAATAGTAATCTCTTGAGGGTACAAGACGCTCTATTCGCGAACAACTATTGAGAAATACGTTCTGTCGTCCTTTTCCACAATTTCTGTAAATTATAGAATTGACAACACGTAACATCTTACGCTTGTGTTCAGTTCGTTCTTTATTGAACGACAGGTTTCGTTTGAAGACTGTTAAACATTAGCTGTTGTGAAAACATTATGGATATAGGAAAATTTCATGTGGATGGGATGTTTGAAAGTTGTACTAAATATGCAAGCAAAACTTTTAGATTTTTACGTATTTCCAGCATGACGTCAGGACAGGTCCAGATATTAGGATAACATAAATTTTTATTGTAATTCTCCCACAGTAGGATTCAAACTACAGAGTTCATTTTCAAACTAGGCCTATTATACGTGCTTGATTAGGTGACATTAAATTTGCACGTAGGAAATATACACTCAATACATAATCTAGTGTGCACAGTCTACTTCAGCTGCAGTTTGTGAACATAGCTACATTTATAAATTCGTCTGACACTTCATGTGACTAAGTATTATGTGTATCGCCAGCTGCGACAGAGTAGAGAATATGAACAGTGATCCAATACTGCCAAATGTTTTCTATTCCCATTTTTGATCATTATATCATTTCCTTTGACGATGACCGGTTTCAGTCAGTAATGACCATCTTCAGATCTTTTCTACACGATGTCGCAATCTGATAAGGACGTAATGGCATCGTCAAAGGAAGTATATTCATATGTTTTTTACGGCCTTATCACATTAGCACATGGACAGAACTTACCTGAATATGGCCATCACTGACAGAAATTGGTAGTCGTCAAAGGAAGTGATATTGTGATCAAAGACTGGATTAAAAATTGTATTATGTGTATGTTTCCTATGTTCAAATTGACTATTACCTAACCAACCACTCTTAGTGCAACCTTCGTAGGCCTGGCTTCAAAACGAACTTTATAGGTGAAAACCGGCCGCTAACATAGTAAAACGCAACAGTGACAGAATTACGATAGAGAATTTACCGATTTTTGTTAACAGAAAAGTTACCTGTAACATAAGAACACAAAATCAGCAATACTATATTTATAAATGACGTTTAGTTGGTTGGTTTTTGGGGAAGGAGACCAGACAGCGTGGTCATCGGTCTCAGAGGATTAGGGAAGGATTGGGAAGGAAGTTGGCCGTGTCCTGTCAGAGGAACCATCCCGGAATTTGCCTGGAGTGATTTAGGGAAATCACGGAAAACCTAAATCAGGATGGCCGGACGAGGGATTGAACCGTCGTCCTCCCGAATGCGAGTCCAGTGATGACGTTTAGTTCTACAGAGGTAGATGGATGACGTATCAACTTCAGAAAACTCTAACAAGGCGTTAGATAATTCTCTTTGACCAATACCGGTCGCAAAATAAAGAAAAATTGTGAATCAGATTAAGATGTTACAAGATTCCATTTCTACAATATTGTGGAAGGAGCTAGGGTAACCGGCGTTCGCTATTGACCTCAAAATGATTCTACTGCCACTGACATACATCACTCTCTAGGACTGTGGAGACAAATGAGAGAACTAAAGGGTCGTACGGCAACATATAGATATTCGTTGTTTCCCTCGTTCCTTGAGCGAATGGCGTAGGAAGGAAAATGACAAGCAGTGGTACAAGGTACCCTCCGTGATGCCTGTTTGGTGATTCGCGATGTATGTGAATGTAGGTCTAGATGTATAAGATATTTAACCGCCGAGCAAAAGCTTTACTAACATGGTAAGAGTGTAGAGCGAGGCGTCTAGGTGTACATGTGGAATAATTGACCACCTCCTATTACTATTAACCGTCTACCACTTAATGGCAGAAGCAGAAAAGCTTAATTATCTCACTGGTTCCCCATTGCGAACTACAATGACTGTCTGTGGGGACCACAAAATGCTATAGAGGTATTTAAACAATATGATGATAAAGTGGCTAGAAATTTTTCACTCTAACAATTATTGTTCAAGCGCAAACTGTGAGATGCTACTGTTCCTGAAGTGAAGGCTCTCCTATTGTAAGTTACATATTCTTCGTTCTCGTTACATTCATTGTAAATTGCGTTCTAAGAGGCTTTAAAATATTCTGGAATTGTGCAAGCAAGAAATATTTCTCCCAAATAGCGTCAAAAAAAGGCAAAAGAGAAAACATCATAAAAACACAATCCACTGCGCCACCTTTGGTACATTTCCATTCTAACGGCATATTTCAGGCGCTTTGATTCCGGTCTGTTGTGGTCTAAAACTCATTGCGAGAGGATTTCGTCCCTCTCCGTCTTCCTCCCGCTCTTTCTTTCTGTCCCTCGTTCCCTGTTAGTCTGTAGCTTGATGGATTTGATTGCCGCAAACGAAGGCACTGTAATTGGACGTGAAAGAAGACAATTACTCTTCGAAATAAAGCTTTCCCCACTGCAGAAAGTCGGCAGACCGAGGTAAGGCAATCTCGTCCCATTCCACGCGAAAGATAACGACCCCGCTGCCTTCACAATCCGCAAAGTACTCGGGCTTGCGAGTGAAGTTCCGCGAAAATTGAAACTTCTCTTCCCGCGCAAAAAGTCAGTGAATCCATTATCGGGACGATATTATTAAAAAATTACGAGCGAAACTTTTCGTTATTCAGGTCTTCCCCATATTAAAAGTTGTTGGTTAGTTAAGTGAAGTTTCCTTTCAACTGCAGTAATGAGGGCCGCCTCAAAGCTGCGGTGGGCTAGCCGCACTGAATTCTGGTTTTGCGAGCCAGCCGTGACGTCGAATGATGTATCTCATTCATACGTTGGGGGAGGTACAACTGTCAAAATAATTGACGTCGTGAAGTACGGCATAGTGGTTAATTTTATAGCATATTTCCGCTACTTGGTACTATCAGAGAGACAACGGAAAAATGGAGAGAAAATACAGTTATCTGTTAGATTTCCTTATATTCTCTTTGATCGGTTCCTTGGTGAAACGATTGCACAATATTTTCGCATTGTAATAGTGAAGACATGCGTCTGCGTTCCTAATGGAACAGATACTATCAACAACACAGAAGAATTAACTTACTGAACACAAGGGTACACGTCAGAAAAGTGACATAATACAACATTTGCAGTATTCCTTCCAGACCCCCGCCTAAACTGAAAATAAAAATTTCGAAATCTGTTTTTGTAACAGAAATATTCATAGATTGATATATTAATTCGTAAAAAAAAATTCTCACCATAGCATGGTGCATGCGTGTTCTGTAAAGCTTGTTTGGTGGTTCTTCATCAGATCCACTAAAGTGTTTTGAACAGCAGACGAAGAAATAAATGCTTCTCCAGTAACCTGTCGATAACCCAGAACATCTATAGTGTTTGTATTTGTACATTTGCAGATTCAAATTCACCACTGCATTGCACCCAGACATCAACACAACACAAATCTAGTAAATAAATCAGAAATTTAATGTCAACTTCTTCATTTTCAAAAAGTCCGTCACACATCCACCATTTGATTACAGAGATCAACTGCCCCTGTACACTGGTTGCATCTCACTACAGTTCCAGGACTTGGCACTGGTATATACTGTTTTTCTGTCTTACTTCATCTCTGAAAATCATTACCAGGCTCGAATCCTGTGTAAGCGGAAGCAATTGTAACAGTTTTTGAATATTCTCAGTCGACAACGACTATTTTTTCATCATTCCTGCAGAATTCGTCTATGATTCCTCGCTTCCGCCTTTTTTCTGCAGTCTGCTGAACCTTTTTCAATCTTTTTTCGTTATGATTCCTGTTCCTTCCACATGACGGTCAAAAGGCTGTTGCAGTAACGTCAAAGTCGTAAACTATGTATCAAACTGCAGTTTTGCGTCTGAACTTGCGAAGAGCACCGTGTGTTTGTAGAGAATTTTTTCCATTGAGCTGATTGAGGAAGTTGTTGTGGAACTCCTGAACTAATTGGTATTTTTTGAGATGTATTACTGATATTTTCGTTTGTATTTGAAGATTCAGGAAAGTCTCCAAGTCTGTGTGTGTGTTTTTGGAGGATATCAGCTTGCATCTGAGAATTCTTCATCTTCAGTGAAGTCTCCCATATTGGAATCATATAATAAGGCGTCAATTTCCTCACAAGGAAGGCCTAAAAATAAAAAAAAAATATAATGGACTGCCTCAAAAATGTGTAAGACCAATTGTCACATGACACATCTGTTCCATACTCTGTTCTAAATCCTAACCACAAATATTTACTGAAAACGACCACATGCGAGATGTAGTGGCACTAGGTGGGTTTTTTTAGAGCGTGAATTGTTGCCAAATTTATTCAGGAGGGTACTTCCAAAATGGTGGCCATAGATGTGGCAAAATCGCACTGACATCACGGTTGAAAATTAAATTGTTGTGTAAAATAGGGCAACTGAGGTACCTACACTAACCCAGCTACCCTCACTCCTCTCAGTCCGACACCTATGACGTCAGCCCCCTTTCCTCCCCTATTGGAATAGAGGGAATTTCATATTTGGTGTATCCAGCTTGAGATTTGAAGATCAGTTGACCTAGTTCACAGCACTACCACCAAAGGACGACCTCACTTTCCGCGCCCTCTCGTCTCCTCTCCTCCTTCTGCACTGAGGAAGCTTCAGTCTCCACTGAGCTGCCAGATAAGTTGGACGTCAGTTTTAATTTATTTTATCTGCTGTAACTGGGTTTTCTCTTTTGATGCTTGACAATTGTCAGGATGAGCATTACTGCAAAGGGCATTTTATTTTAAAGAATCATGTCAGAGTGAGAAACACTAAATAAATCACTTTTTATCTCTCAATATGTGAGCAGGGTGGGTTCTTCCATGGCTCGGGTATGAGGTAGAATGAAACAGCATTTTAACATAAGATAACTTTGATTGATAGATTTGTACAATGGTTCCTCACAGGATTGTTCTGGCTGGGAGAGCAGCAGCTGAGTCGTTTACGAAGGCTTTTGCTGCGTGAGCGGCGGCCCTTGATTGCGCCTGATGGTGTGTACCTCATGTCGCCGTCCAGCCCAGTTGACTGGAGACGCGCATCGTTAGGTAGCTTGTTTAATTATTGAGAACGAAGTCGTGAACCGGACGGTGATAGCTTGGATGCGGCATCCCAGTGTTTCTCTGAGCGGCCGCGTGTGACAGTGTTGTGCGTCTGCCAGCGGAGCGGCGCGGTGGGATAAGGCCTGTGTCCCGGACTCGAACAACGGATTCCAGCTTGCCACTCTTCGGCAGTCAGATCTACATGCCAGCTCACAGGTGACTGCTGACGTGAGGCCGTCTCCTTCCTTTCCTCACGAGTCACCCGTGTATGTAAAAGTCAGTCTTCAAGTACCTTCTGACTTCTGTCTTCTGGCGGCGAAGCTGTTGCTTGCTATTCCATTACAGCGGCGGACTTGGTGCTTCTGTGTACGATGTAGTCTCTTCCTGCCTAACGGGCTTCAGCACCGACTGAACTGTACTGGAATTGAACTGAAAACTACTCCTGTCCGGCCCACTGCGTCCCGCATATTTTTTTCACTTCAGTTCACTGGAGGTGAACGACTCCACGGTCATTTCCCCTTCTGTCAGGCGATGGCCTGACGGCTGAATCGACAGCTACCGCTTATGTGGGAGGGCGATGGCTTCTCCTGAATGTGCTCACTTCATGGTCATTGGCTCTTCTGTTACTGCTGCTCTGCCCGCTGTTGGCAGTGTGTAATTGTTCTAAACTAAAAGATGTTTTTCGTTTATTTTCTAGTTTCTACTTCACTTCACATTGATTTCACTAATGTATTTACCTATCTTAAATATCACTCAACATTCCTCCACCCTTCGGAGAAACTCGCCCTCGAATTTACCACTTAACATTCCTTCACTCTTCACAAAGCAAAAGCACTAAAACAAGCAATGAAAACTCTCGACTCGGACGATTACAAACGCTTCACACGAAGTATGTTGAAAATACTTTATCACTTTACTAAAGCACTGTGCGCTCATGAATCACATAGTTCACACATAAAGCATAAATCGTTACAATAAGTGTAATAAATCTTGATAACAATGAATAATCCAAAATAAATGTTTCACTTAGAAAATTACATAGCAGCACCTGTTTAATCTACCCTATATAGATGCAAGAATATCTATTCTACAGTATTCTTTATTTTAACATGAGACTGTTTAATAAAGACTGAAGTACAATAAAGTAAATTAATACACCAATGCTCAAAAGTAACCACTGAAATACACCAGTTAAGAGTGTGGTATCCAGTTAACAGTGATTTGATGAAAGGATATATTATTATTTTGCTTATTTTTTCGTCTTAAATTAAACAAAACTGTACAAAGCAGAAACACCAACACAGAGGTTCCAGATATACCCATTCCTAGCATTATAATTTTAGTACTGTGTTCACTTTTTAACATTAAGACGTTGCATAATGACATTATCATCAATGTTACCTTGCTGTAAGTTTATGAACATATCTAATGACTTCAGAAGGGAACTATCAAGGGAGTCATTGAGGTAGGATAGGTTTTGTGTAGGAAATGCTTGCATGGCGTTTTCTGACCAATAAACTAGAGGGAAGGATGAATTAACATTAGTTGTACCAGTGATGCTTATGTAACTACCAACTTAGTAAAAACAAAAACAATGAAAAGAACGAATACATTGTTAACCACAAGATCTACATGGTTCTACGTTCACCTTTCTTTTCTTAAAGAAAAAATAAACCATCATCATTTATTAATTACTTGCTTTTGTACACTAACCACAGTCTACTATGAATCAACTAGGGCATTCGTACCCTTGGTCGAAGATTGTATGGTGCCATCACTGTATGTTGTGCTGTTGTGGCCACTATTATTCTTTTTCGGGCACTTCCTCCACCCTTTGGAAAAGCAGACACTATTGTTGAAGGCATTACATCTGGAGCGCTCTTAAATGGTTTTAAACGACTTGCATGGACAATAACAGTTCGGGTGGGGAGTTGAAGTTTAACGGTGACTGCTAACGTGATCTCAATAATTTGATAAGGACCTCTCTAGTTTGTTACTAATTTCTTCGTTTTTCCTTTCGCAATGTATTGGGGTGGACAACATCACCCACTAACCGATTTTGTGATATGGATATTTGGCTTCGGCATTACCTAATCTTCCCTGTCGTTCCAAGGCCTTTACATTAGATTTTGAACCTTTTTCCATTTATCCTTCATCATTCGACAGGAATCGTTTACTGTTTCTCCGACTTTCCCGTTTTTCTGCCTGATTACATCAAAAGGGAACGGCATTTTTTCCCATTGATCACTTCATGTCGTGACATGCCAGTTGCTTCATGCTTTTTGGCATTGTATACAGACATGATTGTTGGTAAATATGTATCACAATTAGAATGTTGTTCGTTATTATAATAACTAAGTATCTTGCCAATTGTATGATGAACTCTTTGTGTGCCTCCGTTGCACAGAGGGTGTAACGGAGTTGTGCGTAATTTACGTATTTTTAGTAAGTGGCATAGCTGTTTCATTAATTGAGACATAAAATTAGATCCCTATCTGTGATAATAGCTTCAGGCACGCCAAATTTAAGTATCCAGTTGTTAACTAAAGCTAGGGCAACTCTATTTGCTTGCTGATCTGGGAGAAGCACCATAGCTGGATAGCGTGAAAAGTGTTCTATACTGATTAGAGCCTACTTATTACCGCAGGTGTTTTATGAAATTGTCCGTAGATATCTACTCCACAGATCTGAAATGGACGTGAAGCCTCAGGGAGCCTTTGTAAGGGTATTTTTAAACGAGAAAGTTCAGCTCGTTCTGCGCACGCATTGCGATTACATACATACTGCGCAACATCCTGCTCTCTGGGCTGCCACCAAAATCGCTCTGCTACGCGTCTTTCGATTGTCCGCTGTCCACCATGTCCTGCAAGGACATGATCGTGGGATTCTGCCATTATTTCTTGTCTAAGGTGTTGGGGAACAACAATAGCTGTCCAAGTTTTGTTTTACGGCATGATACAACATTTTCAAAGCAAAATTGTTTTTGAGTTGCGTATTTTTTGCATTCTGTATTCTCATCTTGAGCCTTTCTCTAGTCCTCAGTATCTCGGCCTGTTACTTCCAAAAGTGCTATTTTCCGACTTAGGCAATCTGCATTCCTGTTTATTTTGCCTGGTTTATTGATAACTTCGAAATCCATTTCGGAAAGACATATGCCCCAACGGGGGAGACGACTAGATGGGTCCTTTAACCCAAGCAACTATTTTAAAGCTGTGTGGTCTGTAATAACCTTGAATTTCCTACCATACAATAGCATTGAAAGTATTTGATGCCATAAATAACACTTAAAAATTCTTTCTCCGTTGTGGAATAATTACTTTCTGCTGTTGTTAGTTGTCTCGAAGTGTAGGCTATGGGGTGTTCCGCGCCATTAATATTCTGACTCAAAACAACTCCTACTGAATGACCACTTGAGTCACAGGATAAAATAAATTAATTATTATAATCTGGGTAGGCTAATACTTGACTGTGTGTTAACTTATCTTTAAGGGTTTGAAATGCTGATTCACAATTTTCAGACCAATGAAATTGTGCACTCTTTTTCAGTATTTTGCAAAAACGGACATAATGTCTTATGGGATAACAGCAATCAGTAATTTTATAATGTTACTTAAAATTCGTCTTGACTGGAATTTTTTTTATTTATATGACCGGCTTCGGTTCATTCAAAACCATCTTCAGATCTGATAGTTCAGTTACAGGAGTAACCCACCCAAATCCAGCAATTTTCACATGCTACATCACAGCACGTGAAAATTGCTGGATTAGGACGGGTTACTCCTGTAACTGAAATATGAGATTTGAAGATGGTTCAGAATGAACAGAAACCGGTCATATGAATAAAAAAAAAAAAAACTTTTTCAATAATTGGGTTAAGGGTTGGGCTATTTCAGCAAAATTTTGAACATGTTTTCGGTAATACGATGCGAGACCAATGAAACTTTCTACTTCCTCAACGTGTTGTGGTGTTGGGAAGTCCTTACCTGCCGAAATTAATTGAGGATCTGTTTTAATTCCTTTGTCATTAATGACATACGCTAGGTATGTAACCTCTATCAATGCAAACCTACATTTTTCCATATTTAATGTTAATTTAGCTCTTCTAAATCTCTGAAAAACGTTACGCAGATGCACAGCATGTTCATTAATGTCTTTGGAGAATATAATTATATCGTCAAAATATACACAACATTGCTGAGTTTTAAGTCCTCGCGGTACTCCATCGAGTTGTCTTTGAAAAGTTGCTGGTGCGTTTTTCAAACCAAAAGGCATCGTTTTAAATTGCCAGTGGCCTCCAGGGGTGTAGAACTCTGTTTTATGCCTATCTTCATGATATCTGCTCCGCAAATGGAGTGTTGAAAATTATTGACTGTTACCGGAACTGTCAATGATATTAGTAATGTTTGGAAGGGGATAAACATCTGAGATAGTTTGTTTGTTAAGGTATCTGTAGTCACAACAAAATCTATATCGTTATTGAATTATAAGGCGAATCAGAATATTGTATAATTCCATCGTTTTGTTGCTGTTCTAAAACTTCATCCAGTACTAGCTGTAAGTGATGCGGAACTCTATAAGGCTTCCTTTAAACTAGGGGGCTATTTCCTGTTGGGATCCTATGCAGTGTTATATCTGTTGCTGGCAGTGGACCTTCTGCATTAATTAAATCTTGGAACTCAACTAAATCTGCTACTATCGTGTCTCTATCATTTCCTTTCAATTGCTCAATCTTCTGGAATATTGCGGTTCTATAGGCGTCTGGTTCCTGACCATCAGTAATATCTGAGCAAATGAAATCTTCTTCTACAAAAGTACTGAATGTAGTTACTAATATTCCCTTATGCAACTCTTTGTTCTCCACTCCGAAATTGTCAATATATACTGGTACTTTTCTTTCTCCCTCAACGTCAACACTTCTACGTACAAAACAATGTGATACATCTAATTCCTCATTTTCCTCTAATGGCTTTATTAGTCATATTGTATCTGTAGGTACCTCTTGGTCAACGGTCATCAAAAAAAGTTTTCCTGAGCCAAATGGTATCTTACCCCGCGATCAACCTTCAAGGACGTTGCACGCAGTGTAGCTGATTTCGCCTTCTGGTTGGTAAAACTTGCGGCAGCGGGCCCACTGCAGTGGAGTCACCTAACTGAAACACTATTCCGTTAAGTTCTACAGTTTGCTCTCTGAGATCAATTATAGCGTGATGCTTATTCAGGAAATCCAGCCCTAGGAACGCGTCGTACCCGTCAGTTACCTTCGTTACCACTTCTACATCTTCTTGAAATTGTACACCGTGATTATAGAAAACCAACGATCCAATGATGTACATCCTAATGACTTCACTGTACCTCCTCCTACCCCACTCAATCTATACCTTGGAGGGCCATATTTCTTTTCTCCAATGCATTCATTACTCACTATTGATACGTTTGCGCCTGTATCCACCGGTATCGTTGGCTCTTTATGCTGTATGGTAGCAGATAAACAGCATTTCACTTTCACATTCGCGTTAATGGCATGAAATTTTATTGGAAGCGCCTGGCGGCAGCTCCGACATTTCCGTTTCAGTTTAACTGATTACTATTTCCAAAAACTTTCGTAGACCTGCATTCCTTGAATGTGTGACCTATTCTTTGACAATTAATGCATTGAGGTTGTCTGCAGTTTTTTTGCTGTATGTCCGTGTTGATCGCACCTAAAATATCGTACTCCTGCTGAAAATACATTTCGCTTCTCCTTGTATCTGGTGGAAATGTCTATTTCTTCGAAAGCCGTCGCCACAGATACAGCTTCCGCAAAATTTTTTGGAAACTCTGCCTGACACGACGGCACTACGGGACGTTTCAGGAGCTAACCCATGTAAAAATGTAACCAGAGCTCCCTCTTCTGCCTCTTGCAAAATAAATTTATTTGCTTCATCACTAGTTCTCAACTGATAGGTGTTAGTACTAACTTTTCTAGTCTTATCTACAAAGATTTCTAACGACTCGTTTCGCCTCTGAGTGATAGTGTTTAATATTTACCTATAAAATCTACAACTCTTCTCTTTTTGAAAACGTTTAAGTAATCCTTTCTTCAATTCACCAAATGTTGGAGCATTCCGTAAATCTTCATAGTATAATACATGTGCTGTAGCCTTTCCTATCAATCTTAACTTTGTCCCCTGTAGGAGCTTTTCATCTGACTATGACCCTAACTTCGCAGCCGCAACTATATCATAAAAAAAGGGTGTTATGGCCAAGTTTACCTGAAAAAGGAGTTACCAAGGCTGCTGCTGAGGAATCTAGGGTGGGAGGGATTTAACTTTTTTCCTAACCTCACACAATTGTTTAAATAATGCATTGTTATCATTTTTAAGTTGTACTATCTGATAAACTAAGCACTGAATAGCTTCCTCAGCAGAAACCGCTTGTGGTACTGACTTTGACTTTGTACGACTTCGTATCAACATTTTACAACCTATTAGTTACACTATCTTATTACACCGAATTAAAAAGATGATTAAATATTTTCGACAACTTCTTAAATATATGAGAGAAAATACGCTTGTAAACAAAGATAATATTACGATTGGTATGTAAACCTCTATCCTTTCATACATTAAACAATACTAACTGTGGACGTTTAGTGACTGTCATTCACACCTCATATTGAGCCAAGGGTTTTTTCTCTGACACCAAATGTAACTGGGTTTTCTCTTTTGACGCTAGTCAATTGTCAGGATCAGAATTACTGCAAAGAGCATTTGATTCTAAAGCATTATGTCAGGGTGATAAACATGAAATAAATTGAAACTTCCTGGCAGATAAAAACTGTGGCCCGACCGAGACTCGAACTCGGGACCTTTGCCTTTCGCGGGCAAGTGCTCTACCAACTTTTTTTTTTATTATCAGATTGACTTGGTATATTTCACGAGAATTCAGACAACCATAGTCAAATCATCATTTAATATTAGCTGCAAAA
This sequence comes from Schistocerca gregaria, assembly GCF_023897955.1. Lineage (NCBI taxonomy): Eukaryota > Metazoa > Arthropoda > Insecta > Orthoptera > Acrididae > Schistocerca > Schistocerca gregaria. The sequence continues at coordinate 62,836,265 of NC_064923.1, read as the reverse complement.
AGAAAATCAACAAATTAGTTGAAACACAAATAAAACATATCTTCTGAAGGGGAAGACCAACCCGTTATCCCACCCGTATGAATTTTGGGTGTATATATATACATGCAAAAGAGAAAAAAAAATTACGAGAAAATACAACAATGGAGGGGACTCAAGCTCAGGGAAGAAACAGGAATCACAGGGGAACTTAACCAACACCTTGACGGTTAAACACAAGAAAAAGCATATTCGCAAAAAGCGTTCGGTATTGTGGTAACCGTTGCCATTTCCAATGCGCAGTTGACAAATAATGGTGAAAAACGCGGGGATCTGGGTCATTACCGCCTTCAATGACGTAGTGGACATAGTAACCCAAGAGCCAGACAATCGTGTTCGTTTTCGTCTGAGGAAAATAAGAGATGTCCGGATGTAAGAAGATGTCGTCTGGGAATGCGGTTTCAGGCCCTCTAGTAAGAAAAGCTAATTGACGGCGGACCCAGAGCCAATTATCCCGTCCGCAAGCAACTAGCCTGTGTGTGATGACATTCCTCACACTGATCAGTCGGACGAAGGCCAATACGAAAAAGACGATCACCAGTAGGTATCAGACGGTAAATGACCTTATACCACGTTGAAACAATCTCCATCGGCAAAATGGGAAGACTGAGATGAGACCAGACCGTTTTCCATGACGTTGACGGGGAAGCAAGTTCAACAGAAGAAGGGAAACATGCTGTACCCCAACGGATTTGTAGCATGTTGGTAGTAATATGCGTCATAGAAAGTATATCAGCACCCAGAATACCGACAAGTACAAAGTATTCACGAATGTGCCGCAATTTAGGATTAATCCGTCCAACATCAACAGGAGGGGTCAGACTGGCCGGCCGGAGGCGGGAAAGTAAACGAGAGGTGACTGAATGCGGAGCCCGCGTACAGGTTAAAACATTGCGGCGGGCAAATAAGATGGACGTCTTCACTTTGATATCTGAAAGACCCAATCCTCCAAGCTTCCGAGGCCTGGCCACAACTTCATACCGGACACGGAAGACATGGCGGCGCCACAGAAATCGACTAGACAGCTGTTTCAGCCTGCGGACCATCATCGCGGGAAGCGGGAAGACCTGCGCAACGTAGTATATTTTACTGAAGACATAGGTCTCTAAAACCCGTGCCTTGTGAAGGAGGCTAAGGGAACGGCGGTCATGTTCAAGGATCGCCCCGTGAACACGACTCGTAACCTCACGCCAATTTAGTGCCGCCATTTTGATCGGATTACGATCCACTATGATCCCCAAGGTCTTATGGCGATCGACAACCGTCGCCCAAGGAATGACGACATGATCAAAGCCTCTCAACGGCAGGTACGTGCATTTGCGATCATTAATGCGAGCACCAGCAAGACCACAAAATGAATCCAAGGTATCCTTAAGCCGCGGTATGTCCTCGGCATGTCGTACTAAAACCATGACGTCATCGGCGTATGCACGGACTGCAAAAATTTCCCCCAATATATTCCAGCCACGTAATTGCATGGTGAGATGGCGAAGTAAGGTCTCTAAGGATAGAACAAAAAGTGACATGGATAAGGGGCTTCCCTGGGGTAACCCCCGTCTGATCGATATCCGGGGGGTAGGGTGACCGTTCACAATCACCGAGACACTGATACCGGTAAAAAGATTAGTTAAGACTTGTCGAGCATCATTATTAAAGCCGACAGCGGTGAGCACTCTCGATAAAAAATCATGGCTGACGCGATCGAACGCTTTTTGCAAATCAAGAAAAAGCAAAGCCCCTGGGATATTAGCGGCAGCCGCCACCGAGATTACATCGCGACATTCGAGAACGGAAGTCAGTATCGTGCGTCCAGGCACACAGCTTTGGTGGGCGGCAATAATGGTATCGAGCAGCTTAGAGAGACGGATATTAATTGCTCGAGCGACAAGTTTATAATCAAAGTTAAGGAGAGTAATAGGACGGAGGGAATCAATTGCAGGACGACCTGTGGATTTCGGGAGGAGGACCATTCTGCCTTCCTGAAAAGGAGCAGGAAGTGAGACTTCCCGTATCACTTCATTTACCATTGACGTTAAGGTGTCACCAATGAGCGGCCAAAATTGAACATAGAACTCCTTAGGAATACCATCTAATCCAGGCGACTTGCGGGACTGCGATCCGGCAACAACATCATATATGTCATCCTTCTGAAAGGGACGCAGAAAGGCGTCGTTTAATTGAGGAGTGACGACGCGAGGCAGCAAGGAGGTAAAGTCGTCAAGAGAGGTTTCCGCCGGGACATGAGTATCGTACAGATAATTAAAATAGGTGTAAACGAAGTCAGAAATTTCACGGTGAGAGGTGAACACGCGGCCGTCAGCGGTTGTGAGGGAGGCAAGGCACCCACGTTTCCGGCGCGACCGTAAACGAACTAGATGGTAGAGTGACGTCAGTTCCTCTTGTAGAAGGGAACGTGGTTGAGACCTCGTCCGCAGGCCCTCCATTTGAATGCGTTTGAGCTGCAGCAATTTGGCTTTGATGCGCTGTATATCAGTAAACCGTAGGGGAGCATGCGTAGCACTATCGTACAGTTGACGTAAGACAGAATAGTAAAATTCTTGCGTTCGTCGATCTTCTGCCACCTTCGCAGCCCCAAAACGCATGAGAGCCCTACGGATGTGTGGTTTTGCACACAGTGTCCACCATGCCACGATAGACGGGTACCGGTCCATAGTACGAGAACAACGAGTCCAAATGTCCTCCAGGACGATACCAAGGGAGGTATCTTGCAAATACGCGATATTGAGCATCCAAGGAGGACGAAACAATTTTACCGGTTGTCGCTCGTAATTAAACGTAACGGTTACAGCGCGATGATCAGTAAAACAGGCTGGTATCACATCAACAGCCAGAAGTTGCCCACACAAGGAATCGGAAAGGTAAAAGCGATCGAGGCGACTGCTAGACGTGGGAGTAAAGTAGGTATGTCGCACAAGTGTAGGATAGCGAGAAACCCACACGTCACGCAGGTGCAAGGAGCGCACAAGGTCGTCGAGTTCTTTACTGAAATTAAAATTAGGAGACTGATCTACCGGCCGTAGAACACAATTGAAGTCCCCACCTAAAATTATCTTTGTCGGGGATTTACGAAGCAGGTAAATGACTTCTTCTTTATAGAAACTCGAACGTGCGGTAGTACAACCCGAACCAGAAGGGGCATAAAGAAGGAGTAAACTGAGATCATAAAACGTGCACCCGATCCCCCTTCCACTGTCGAGTACTTCGAAATTCATCAACGGAATGCCTTCTCTATAAAACAAGGCAGTGCCCGTAGAAACTTCGGAAGCGACATTAAAAAACGTCGAGAACCCAGGAATGGAAAATTGGTCGAATAGGACTTCCTGTAAAAAAACAACATCTGCCCCAGACTGATAGATAAACTGTAGCAAAGCGGCGAGCCAAAGCTCAGAACATATTCTGTTAATATTCAGAGTAAGAAATGTATATGCTTGCATGGAACTTCAACCCAGAAAGAAGAACAAAGATCGGTAGAGAGCCGTCAGCTGACGGAGTAACATACAAGTAATCATACCAGAAACAAGCGCTGAACCACAGAGAGAAAAACTACGAAACAGAACCCTCATCTTCCCACTGCTTTTTCTTCGGCCGTGACGCGGCTCTCTGTGGCTGTTTACGGATTCGACTGCGGCTCCGCGGTGCCGACGCTGCAGCGTTCGGCTGCGTGGGAGCATCATGTAGACATTCCGTGTCAGATTGCGGGAGAGAGGCCTCTACATCCCACTCGTCCGCAGACATGGGTTCACGGTGGGACAGTTGGTGAATAACAACGGGATCCACAGGCTCTGGAGAATCAATCAGTAGTTTGATGGGAGGAGGCTGTGACCCAGAGGGGGCGACAGAAATTCCAGAAGGGGGATGCGAAACAGAGTCAATAGGAGAAGTGTCAGAGAGAACCGGAGAAGACACGTGGCAACCAGAAGCAGGTTCCGTCACGGGCGTCTCCGAAGAGGCTGCCGCGGCAGCAGGAACAACGTCAGATAAGGTGTCAGGGAGCTTCTGCAAAGGCGTGATAGCACCTGTGGCGTCCTCATCCATGATTTCCGACTGAGAAAGAGAGTCCTTTACCGGAGGCCCATCGGAAGGGCGAGCCAATAAGGAAGATTCATCAGCCGCATCATCCTGTGTTCGCCGACGCTTGTGAGAAATCAGCGGGGGCACATCGGAATTAAGGGCAGCAACATCCCTACTCAAGGACAACAGGGGAAAATCACGGCCGTTGTCGGGCAACGGATCACTGCGTCCCTCAGTAACAGTGAGCGATTCAGTCCGAGATCCTTGCGGGAGAAGATCAGCTAAAGTCAATTTTTTACGCTGTTCGTATGTAGGTTTTAATACCACCACACGCCGCGGACAATTAGTACGGAAATGACCAGTTTCATTACAATAATAACATGTTCCTTCCTGGCCACTGTCCGTGATATGAACCCTATAACCTCATACCTATAGGTGAGAAGGAATAGGTTTTTTGACCACCATTTCCACCGACCGAATACCACTATATACCTGTAAGCGGTGCTGAGCAGACCAGCGTTCCTTTCGAATATGGCGTACGTCCCCATAAGGAAGCAAAACGGACTTCAGAAAACAGTCGTCAACCTCGGGCGGAAGGTTAAATACCCGAACATTCGTATATATCACTTCTGCATTTTCCAAGAGAACCATACTAGTGGAACCATCACGGTGCGTAAAGGGTACCTGAGAACCATGACGAGAAAGTAGCCTATCAACCTGGAGCGGGTCAAGAAACTTAACAAAAAACACATATAATTCGCTGTCGAAATATGCGGTATGCACCTGATCAGTAGTGACCTTAACTGTATCGACTAACCAGTCATGTATCTCCAAAGAACCGGGCTGGACGTGACGCGTGGATTTGTCAAAGGTAAAACTGACTGTACCTGTACGCGGAACTTTCGTGGGAACCATGGTGGACATCACGGCGAGAGACGACGCCGCGACAGGAAGGGCTGCACGAACACCAAACACCAGCCGACAACCAGCGATGCGACGCGCACGGAGACCAACACGGCACTAAACTGACAGGAGGAAAACACGCTGCGCTACGGTAGAGGCGGAACTAAGAGCACAACCTAGTCGCCCGACGCGCGAAGTGAGAGTACCAACTGAGCTACCGAAGCACGAATCACGCCCGGTACTCACAGCCTTATTTCTGTTTTTCTCTCTTAACAACATATGGACCGGGTGAGTTCTTCCTTGGCCCGGGTATGAGGTAGAATGAAACCGCATTTCTACATAAGATAACTTTTATTGAAAGATTTGTACAATGGTTTCCTTACTGGATTGTTCTGGCTGGAAGAGCGGCAGCTGTCTCGTTTGCGAAACCATTTACTGCGTGAGCGGCGGCCTCTGATTACGCCTGATGGTGTGTAACTCATTTCGCTGTCCCGCCCATTTGACTGGAGACGCGCATCGTTAGGTGGCCCGTTTAATTATTGAGAACGAAGTCATGAGTCGGATGGTGATACCTTGGATGCGGCGTTCCAGTGTTTCTCTTCTCTAAGTGGCTGCGTGTGACAGTGTTGTGCGTCTGCCAGCGGAGCGGCGCGGCGGGGGAAAGCCAGTGTCCCGGACTCAAACAACGGACTCCAGCTTGCCAGTCTACGGCTGTCAGATCTTCATCCCGGCTCACAGGTGACTTCTGATGTGAGGCCGTCTCCTTCCCGTCCGCACGAGTCACCCGGGTACGTAAAAATCAGTCTTCAATTACCTTCTGACTTCAGTCTTCTGGCGGCGAGGCTGCTGCTGGCTATTCCACTACAGCGCCGGACTTGGTGCTTCTGTGTACGATGTAGTCTCTTCCTGCCTAACGGGCTTCAGCACCGACTGAACTGTACTGGAACTGAACTGAGAACTAATCCTGTCGGGCCCACTGCGTCTCGCGTATTTATTCACATCCGTGCACTGGAGGTGAACGACTTCACGGTCATTGCCTCTTCTGACGGCTGAATCGACAGCTTCCGCCTATGTGGGGAGGGCGATGGCTTCTCCTGAACGTGCTGATTTCATGGTCATTGGCTCTTCTGTTACTGCTGCTCTGCCCGCTGTTTGCCAGTGTGTAATTCTTGAAAAGCTACTCAAAGAATCTTTTTAACGTCGGTAAATGGCTCTTAGAATGTAGGCGAGGGCGTCTGATCACATGTGAGAATTGAGAAACACGTGAGCCGGTCGGGCGAGGCCCTGACTACTGAATCGACAGCTGGAACTGCAGCACAAGATGCTCATTTGCTCCGGTGTAGACATTTTATTCTCAATATGTTCAATTGAGGAAATGCTGGTGACGAGCAGGGCGGTTGTTAATAGGTGTAGCTGCATGTAAGCAAGCAGCTAAGGACTGTGTTCGTAGATCACTAGTTGGAAACTGGAAACAGAAAGTAATGGATGAGCATAACAAGAATACTTTTTACTAAAGAAGTGGTGATTCATCGTGTTTCGTTGAAGATGCATTTTGTAACCCTTGCAAATGCCTGCCTATGTTATAACTAACTTTTCTTAAATGCGCCATCAGTGTATCTAAGAGACTAACACATGTGTATTCTTCACCAACAATCGTGGACTGACCGAGGTAGTTCAGGAAACGGCAGCAGAGGGTTCCTGAAGGGCATTTGCTTCCACACACCTCCTCTCAGGGAGGTAACAGTAATTCGGCATTCCCTCTTCCCCATCTGAAAATTGGTGGGGGGCGATAGGATTGCAGGAACGCTACATTTGGTCACGTTACCGTAACAATGGGGTTGATATAAGGCAAAGGCGATAGTCCATCAATCTCAATCAGTGGAGTAGCAGTAGCCATGAAATGTCAACAGTAGCCGAGATCCTCATTGGTCTCCATCTCACAGAAGAAATGGAAGCGTAAATGCTCATTATATATCTCTGCTACTATTTCTGCATGTAGCAGTTCTCTGTTCAACTCCATATCTTTGTCTGTGGATCCTCATTGTGTCTTCTACTTCTTTGTTCTGCAGGTTTCTTCGAGTTTAGTCCAGCAGCAGCACCCACCGAACTGTTGGAGAATGCAGTAACCTTTTCCATGTCCAAACGAGCAGCAACATGAAGTGCATTAGGAACAGTAGCACCACGTAGCGCTGTAGCGCTTGGGACTATCATGTTGGATCAGGACAATGAGCTGCTCATATCCAGCTGACTCGTCAATTTGTTTAACGAAGACTCCCAGCCAGTCTCTAAATCTCTGAAGAAGTGTGCTGACGCTCCTACAACACACGGTGCAGACAAGTACTGATCTTTGACACATGCACCGTCCCAGAACATTGTCGTGTTACTTCAACGACAGTATGCAGATGTGATGGACGAGAAACTGCCACTGCTTCCCAGCCCTCAAATGCTGTCCAATTCAAGTTATACCGTAACAGACAGCGCCTCAAACGCCTTAAATATTGGTGTAGAAGCGTCGGACTGTGATTAGTTAGTTGTCTTGGAGATTGAAAATGCTCTGAGAGGTGCTAAGGTGACTTTTACGAAGTTGGAATGAGGTAAACCGCGTAATTCAGAACGCTACATTAATCAGGAAATTACCACAGAGAATGATCCATTCCACTGTCTTCTGGAGATTTTCTCTGTGGGCTGGACGCTCTCTAAATCATCATTGTTCAACGGCACTGCACTAATGCTGAAACTTGGTGGTCAGTGCACTTATTTATAGCAGACTACATTTATAAACTTGTTCGCTCTGTGGATGGTGCTACCCAATATGTTGCAAAGATGAACAGATGTTTTATTTAGGTTCAAAGCGCATATTACGACATTGTGAACTATCTCCATAAGTGCATGCAGAAGATTTAGAACATCTCCTCAAGACGAGACCAAAAAAGAAGATAAAGGAGTACCCAACAGTCTGAGGGAAATACAATCCGAATTCTGTACATAAAAGAAACCTTATGTGCTAAATACTATACTGGTGCGAAGAAAGAACCAGTGTATGATGCTGATTATATGCGTCCTATGTGTGATTACTGAAACGTACGCGCGACCGCTACGGTCTCAGGTTCGAATCCTGCCTCGGGCATGGGTGTGTGAGATGTCATTAGGTCAGTTAGGTTTAAGTAGTTCTAAGTTCTAGGGGACTGATGGCCTCAGAAGTTAAGTCCCATAGTTCTCAAGCCATTTCAACCAACTGAAACGTACATAAAATATATTACCATAAACCTTTCGTTTTCTATACATCATAACGCTCTCATTATACTGTAGCTACTGTAGCTCAGTTGATAAGATACTGATTACGCTATAGTGACAACATGTGTTAATACAAGTGTTTTTTTCCTATAGAGACCCATTTTGCACCAATAGCCGATGTAGTCGATATCATGGCAGGCTGGGTGAAGCATCAGAACTTCGTTGTAAGCAACTAGTAATGTTTTAAAGAAACTGTCCATTTATGACAAATGTTCTCACATCACACCTAGATATGGCGTCCACTTAGAGCCTGTGTGTGTATTTCCCAAAACGCTGTTTCAGCCCAAGTACCAGTTACCACAAAAGATATTACAAGATGTCGATGGTGTAACATACACGACATTCAGTCACCAACAAAAGTAAAACAAACTACGTAGTTCATATTTGATGACGTTGCTGCGCAAAATCAGGGTCAATTTCTACGATATTTCTATTTTGGTCGGCATATGGGTGTTGATGTACTTTATTTGAGCCAGACGTATTTCAGAATTCCGAAAGAGTTGGCAAGGGATAAGGCAAATCTCATTACAGCATTCAAACAAGAAAATCTTAATTCAAAGCAAATTTACTGAGTGCATACAGAACTGATACCTTCATCAATGACCGGCCTAGGTGACCGAACAGTTCTAGGCGCTGCAGTCTGGAAACGCTCGATGCAGGTTCGAATCGTGCCTCGGGCATGGATGTATGTGAAGTCTTGTGGTTAGTTATGTTTAAGTAGTTCTTCGGTCTATGGGACTGATGACCTCAGAAGTTAAGTCACATAGTGGTCACAGCCATTTGAACTATTTGAACCTTCTTCAATGCATTTGTAAACATATATTGAGACTGCTGGAGTCACACACAGTTCGGGTATTTATTTATTGACAAAACTAGAGAAATGAGAACTGAGAACTGAATAACGGTAGACATAGTTATAACTTCAGGGAGTTTCCATATATACAGGGTGTTACAAAAAGGTACGGCCAAACTTTCAGGAAACATTCTTCACACACAAAGAAAGGAAATAGGTTATGTGGACATGTGTTCGGAAACGCTTACTTTCCATGTTAGAGCTCATTTTATTACTTCTCTTCAAGTCACATTAATCATGGAATGGAAACACACAGCAACATAACGTACCAGCGTGACTTCAAACACTTTGTTACAGGAAATGTTCAAAATGTCCTCCGTTAGCGAGGATACGTGCATCCACCCGTCGCATGGAACCCTGATGTGCTGATGCAGTCCTGCAGAATGGCATAATGTATCACAGTCGTCCACAATACGAGCACGAAGAGACTCTACATTTGGTACCGGGGTTGCATAGACAAGAGCTTTCAAATTCCCCATAAATCAAAGTCAAGTGGTTTGAGGTCAAGAGAGCGTGGAGGCCATGGAATTGGTCCACCTCTACCACTCCATCGGTCACCGAATCTGTTGTTGGGAAGCGTACGAACACTTCGACTGAAATGTGCAGGAGCTCCATCGAGCAAGAACCATATGTTGTGTCGTACTTGTAAAGGCACATGTTCCAGCAGCACAAGTATGGTATCCCGTATGAAATCATGATAACGTGCTCCACTGAGCGTAGGCAGAAAAACATGGGGCCAAATAAAGACATCACCAACAATGCCTGCCTAAACGTTCACACAAAATCTGTGTTGATGATGAGATTTCACAATTGGGTGCGGATTCTCGTCAGCCCACACATGTTGATTGTGAAAATTTACAATTTGATAACGTTGAAATGAATCCTCAACCGTAAAGAGAACATATGCACTAAAATGAGGATTGACACATTGTTGGATGAACCATTCGCAGAATTGTACTCGTAGGGGGCAATCAGCTGCTGATAGTGCCTGCACACGGTGCACATGGTGCGGAAACAACTGGTTCTCCCGTAGTACTCTCCATACAGTGACGTGGTCAACGTTACCTTGTACAGCAGCAAATTCTCTGACGCTGACATTAGGGTTATCGTTAACTGGTCGAAGAATTGCCTCGTCCATTGAAGGTGTCCTCCTCGTTCTAGGTCTTCCCCAGTCGCAAGTCATAGGCTGGAAGACGCCGATCAATTGCTTCGAACATCCCCCTGTCAGGACGCCTTCGTTCTGGAAATCTGTCTCGATAAAAACTTACCGAGCCAAAGCCCTGTGCTAATCAATACATCAAATGGGCATCTGACAACTCCGCATTTGAAAACATTGCATTGACTGTAAAACAACGTTCGTCATGAACACTAACCTGTTGATGCTACGTACTGATGTGCTTGATGCTAGTACTGTAGAGCAATGAATGGCATGTCAAAACAAGCACCGAAGTCAACATTACTTTCCTTCAATTGGGCCAATTGGCGGTGAATCGAGGAAGTACAGTACATATTGACGTAACTAAAATGAGCTCTAACATTGAAATTAAGCGATTCCGGACACATATCCAAAAAACATATTTTCTTTATTTGTGTGTGAAGAATGTTTCCTGAAAGTTTGGTCGTACCTTTATGTAACACCCTGTATACGTTCTGGCAAATTACTCTGGAAGACTACAGAAAAGAAAATTCTCTTAAAAGAAAGACACTAGTCACTTCCCTTGACGAAAGATTTAAATCACCAAGAAAAAAAACTGTGCAAAAGATGAAAAACGGTGAAACTTTTCTTGATAAGGAACAGTAAGAGTCTCCGCTAAGTGTAAGATAAAAAACCTTGTCTAAAAACATCGATCTACTTGACTGAGACAATTTTCGAAAAAATTGCAGGACTTTGCTTTTTACTTTTTTGTGACTTGTTTTTCAATAGGCAGAATTGGTGAACGAAACAACCTAAATCACGTGGTTTCTGGCGTTAACGTCATGAGGTAACAGGTAAAAGGAACCGCATACCACACGTATCTATTCTACTTTGCAGCCGGACAGAGGTGCCAATATAGGGAACGTTGCAGAATGGTGCGTTCTGGTAATAGGAACCTTTTTACGACGTTTTGTTTAATTCGGCGCATATAAACTGTGTTTCAGGGAATGCTGTCGAGCGCAGTTAGTACAATACGGGTACGGTGCCATTGCTGTTCGAAGAAGTTTCAATCGCGTTACCGCTTCGTCATTAACGTCATACAACTGTTACCTGACGTTGGTGGGCCGAAAAGGGTGTTGTATCTCAATCTACACACGCACCAAGTTCGTTCTAGTATGGACGTTATATCTTTAATGTAGGTGAGGTGATTCGAAGACTAAACTGTGAAACACTGCCTAGTTTAGGAGTGAGCAGTTTTCAATAGTGTGAATGGAGTCAATAGAGTATTGCCTGACTTACGGAGGAGTCTTCCGCTATCCATGTGTTGAAGGGCTACATGAATGCCGGTCTGTAGTGAACATTAACGTTTTTTTGACGGAATGTGTTCTCACCTCAGGGATACAATACGCGTCTTTTACCAATCCATGCGCCTTGTTTCATGTTCCGGGATCGCAGTTTCGAAAACCTTCTTCAATGACTGACTGTTGTTGTTTATTATTTTGGTATTTCTGTACGAAGTCCAATAAAACAGTCTGCTCTTCGTATTCTTGTCCCTCCGTTTTTTCGTTTTGTGTCGTCACCATTGTGCCAGGAATGCGTTGCCGACCATACACTTCTTTGAAATTTTCGATTATCTGGGTGCACTCTACCTCTCATCAAAGTTTCCAACTGCTGTGGGGGAAGGCCCTGCCATTAACTATTACTGCAGCTGCTATACTGATCAGGCGAATAGAGTAGCTGATAATGAGCATCTTTAGGTGTGTCCTCGTCGTAACGATATTGGTGCGGGAAGTGACTAATTTTAGCGGTAGTATTAGAAACGCATTATCTCAACGAATCGGTCGGTGATGCCGCTTTGCCGCATACACTTTTGTACGTAGGAATGATCCACTCGATCAAACACGTTTTTGAAGATTAAGAACGCAAATACTGCACGAAAAGTAGCCTGCCAGTTAATCGGCTGTAACGTCCAGATATGACATCATTGTGTAAGTCACATTTCGTTTAGGAATTAAATATGTTGATACGTTCAGAAAGAAGTTATGATCTCTGCCACATTAAGGCCTCAAATAGTCCATTGGCGACAAATGAAAATTTGAACCAATGCCGGGATTCCAACCCGGGTCTCCTGTTTACTAGGCAGTTGCGGTAACCACCTACGTCATCTTGGTACAGTGGTTAGACAGAACTGCATGAACTACCTAAAGTCTCCTGCCCCCTCAAGCCAAATTCGCATTAGCCGCATACTACAAAAGTAGCGACCTCTAGCCCCATTTTCTCTTTTTGCTTGGCGTATCACACGAGGCAGGACGAAGAGTGCTGTTCTTTCGGACGGATACCACTCATGTGCCGTGAGAGCTTATATGATGATTCAGTGCACGGAGCTCTTCAGCCGACCTCGTGCGGGACTTCGGGTTATGCGACCTGCAAACAGAGGAAAAAGAGTTGGGCGACGCTATTTAGGTAGTATGCGGCTAATGGGAATATGGTTTGACGGGAAAAGTGCGTTCTGGTAGCCGTGCAGGTGTGTCTAACCACTGCTCTAAGGTGGCGTGGATGGTTAGTTACAGCATTCAACAGGCGACTTGGGTCCAAATCACGGCCTTGCTTTAAATTTTTGTTTCCCGCCAATGAATTCTTTCAGTCCGAATGTCGCGGAGATCAGAATCTCCCGTTTCTCAATGAATTCTATGCTCTGCAGCGGAATTAAACGCTGAAGTTGTGACTGTTCTTTCAGAAATCTCAGAAGAAACAGATACTACTCATACTGATACTCAATTGATTGCTACCTAAGTTTCAGTGTATGTCTTAAACGTGATTGTTCAAATGTCTCTGAGAACTATGGGACTTGACGTCTGAGGTCATCCGTCCCCTAGACTTGGAACTACTTAAACCTAACTAATCTAAGGACATCACACACATCCATGCTGAGGCAGGATTCGAACCTACGACTGTACCAGCACCGCAGTTCCGGACTGAAGCGCCTAATAACCACTCGACCACAGCGGCTGGCTATTAAACGTGAATTGAGCACATTGTTCTGAAGCCGTAAGTAAATACTCAGACATATTACTCGGTGAAAGTGCTGTATTTTTTGTGAGAAGATCGTTTTTCAATTAATATGGTGACCCCTTCCGCGAAAGTAGATGGCTATCCATCTCCTCTTAGTAGATCGCTAGAAATTTGTGTCGGATTCGGTCCTATCATAAATAAATAGCAGTTAAAGACTGTTACATGGACTCAATAAATGGTCGGGGACTTACTTGGACAAATTTGATCCATTACTACGGCTGTTTCACGTTGATTCATAGATTGTACTAATGACTGACTGTGGAAGTTTGTAAATACATCCTGGTATGTAGGGTGAGAGGCCAAGTCGGGATTTCTATGACTCGCGAATTCGTATGGTAAACAGATCTTGAAAATGCGCTAAAACGTGTTTCTTATATTGTATGTCACATATTAAATCCTATGAATCTGTTAGCAATTTTTAATATGATGTTGTGCGCAGTGTCACTATTTTATAATAAGACATGTTGTAGATTTTATCTGAAATTCTGATACGGAATTTGATAACGTATCTTTGAGTAGCAATATGTGTTAATTGCACAATTTACCCATGTACTGTTTAACTTGTGCCATGTTTTCTGTGCGTTTTCGGTGTCTTCATAAAGCTGTCACAGTACTAAGAATTAATGATTCTGCGAGTGGCCTCTCCAATACACAGTAACTCTTGGAAACTGGTAGACTAGGAGTTTGAATTTTGGTTTCGTATAAAATAACCACCAAGCAATCCTTTTACAAATCTTAGGGGAAGAAACGACACAAAATTCCCCAAGTTTTTGCTTTCCGTCTCTAGTAAGTCACTCTTTCACCTTTGTGTGCACACACAAAAAATATACTTTGTTCTTTAGCCAGGTTACCGGAATAACCAAATGAATTTTTTGTCGTACAGTCACGGTTGGCAACACTCACCTCTGGATGCATACAAAATCGATTACAACAGTGACTTCTAACTGTTGCTGACTACTGTTGTAAATACAATATAAAAGTATCATTTTCCAGTGACGTAGCCAAAGGTAGTTCTGAGAGGGCACCCCAGTCCGGACCGCTCTGTGATCTTACACGAGACCTATTTGCCGTGCAGTGAAATTGAAACATATTTTGGTTTTGAAATATACGACGATTCTCGACATGCTCACCGATAGATTTTAACCATCGATATACCGATAGCAGTATCGGCTATCGCCCATCACTGCTTTAGCCAACACCAATTACTGTACGTTGTTAACCGGAACAGTTTTTATTTGCAGCTGAATTTAGTTTTAAGCATTGTCGTCCATTGTTTTTGTGCTGTGTGCTGTTGTGACAGTTTCTAGTTATGGATAAATTTATAACAAGGAAGAAGACCACAGCTTATTCTGATTCGTTCATTAGCTTAATGGTAAGTAGAAAACATATGTGCACTGTATGCTTAGCCTGCAAATTGCTGAATAGGGCGCTAGGAGAAAAGTCTTTGACTGAATGCACAATGACTTTATCAGTTCAGTATTATGCGTTTCGGAGATTGCCATCATCAGAGATCTGTTGGAATAAATATATCAGCACCCCTATTACATACTTAATGCTGTCATCAACTGGAACAGTACTGGAAGTCTACTTACCAAAAGAAGCTTTGCGTATGCTATGAATAAACTCTGCTGTATACCCGTCGTCCAAAACTATTGGCACAACTTACTGTTGAAATAGAAAGTAATGGACGCGTCAGCTACCTTTACCTGAAAGTTAAAGGTGAAGGTACAGGTTTTGCTTCCATATTTTTCGTAAGCCCACTACTACAAATATAATCATTGGTGCAGATTCGTGCCACCCCCGCTCACACAAACGTGCATTTGTTCATGCAGTCTTTTTTTAGACTTGCAAAACCGAGCTTTCATAGGTATTGCGCAGACAGGGAATTTGATGTTATTGTGCAAATAAACTTCCAGTCATGTTCCAAATGATGACAACATTACTTAGCCCCCATTTCATATTCCGTTCACTTTTCTAAACGAGTGGCTACTTCTATCAAAAAAACTGAAGTACAGACTGGTTTACGTACGCAGAAGACACTTAGTTCCGTCTTAAGCACCTCAGTAAACCAGAACGTAGACAAATGAAGTCAGCTGTTTACAAAATTACATATGGATTATGTGATCGTATATACGTGGGGAATAGTTCTCGTGACTTCAGGACTAGCTTTAGAGAAAACAGTTACAAGACCGCTGCTGCCCTTGGCTGTCACTTAGATAAAGAAAAACATTGTCTTGGACCAATCGAAAGTGCTACGTCCAGCTTGCACCTTGAGTGGAAAGGCATAGTTTAGACTTACTTGAAGAACCTGAAATTTAAAAACATCGTAAGAATAATTTCTCAAAATCCTGAAATCTAATTGGAGATGCTTCTTTGAGAGTGTTCCGTTGTATCCATATATCAGGTTTGCTTTTCCGCATTAAGTCACCACCTCCAGTGTAACCTGTGCCTTTTTGGCAAGGTTCCGATTACCATTACGAGATGTAACCATTATGATCACTTCTACATGTAACTACCACGTTTGCTGGTAGCTTACTGTTCCAGGGTAATTCTATTCTTGTGACAGCTTTTACTATATGCCTGTGTTAGTTTTAAGCAGATTCAGAAGGGAGGCGGTTACAGTAGGTACTTGGAGATGAAGAGGCTTGCACAGGATGGAGTAACATGGAGAGCTGCATCAAACCAGTCTCTGGACTGAAGACCAAAACAACAACATATGTGTATGTTGGTTCTATAACCTATTTGTGTTTTGTGTTTCGTTAAGCGATTTATCTTCGGTCAACAGATATGTGATGATGGCAAACACCGAAACGCGAATTACATGATGAGTAAAGTCATTTTGCATTCAGGCAGTTACTTTTCCCTTAGTGAGATATTCAGCAATTTGCAGACTACAGATATTTTCAACTTGGTTGCATGCTTCCTTCGTAGTTACGGCTGTGCTGTGTACGCACTATTGTAATAGGCTAATTAGGTATGTATAGCAGTTTAATGTTAGCACTGGAGACGTTATTTGGTAAAACTTTGAGGTTGCATTATTTAAGAAAGCTGCGGGGCGTTAAACATAATTACATATGATACAAATTTGAAACAGTGCATGAAAATACAATTGTAGTTTCCAGTTTCGTACAAAAATAGCGTTGATCAACAAAAATATCGCCGAGAAGATGATGGGTGCTTTTCTCGTAATGAAATTGGATCAAACTTCTATCACTACTAGCCTTAATGCCAAAATATCACCCATTGTGGTCACCTCGGCGGTACTCGCTTACGAAAACCAATTACGATAAGGGATTTTGTTCAAATGGTTCAAATGGCTCTGAGCACTATGGGACTCAACTGCTGTGGTCATCAGTCCCCTAGAACTTAGAACTACTTAAACCTAACTAACCTAAGGACATCACACACATCCATGCCCGAGGCAGAATTCGACCGTAGCAGTCCCGCGGTTCCGGACTGCGCGCCTAGAACAGCGAGACCACCGCGGCCGGCAAGGGATTTTGTGGAGAGTTAAGTGTGGGGAGGTGGTAGTGTGAGGGGGTGGGAGGTATGTAGTGGAAGCACATTCTGTAGTTCGTTGCTAATAGATTTTTTTAGTAGGCTGCATAAAACCGTATAGCCGACTGCGTCCTGCATACACCCTACGGCACCCTCCATTTTCGTCCAACGTCTATTTCGATTCTTGTGGTGCTATAATAACTGAGATTATAGTCACTTAATGAAACTGAAGGGTTTTAATAAAATGAAAGATATACACTCCTAGAAATGGAAAAAAGAACACATTGACACCGGTGTGTCAGACCCACCATACTTGCTCCGGATACTGCGAGAGGGCTGTACAAGCAATGATCACACGCACGGCACAGCGGACACAACACGAACCGCGGTGTTGACCGTAGAATGGCGCTAGCTGCGCGGCATTTGTGCACCGCCGCAGTCAGTGTCAGCCAGTTTGCCGTGGCATACGGAGCTCCATCGCAGTCTTTAACACTGGTAGCATGCCGCGACAGCGTGGACGTGAACCGTATGTGCAGTTGACGGACTTTGAGCGAGGGCGTATAGTGGGCTTGCGGGATGCCGGGTGGACGTACCGCCGAATTGCTCAACACGTGGGGCGTGAGGTCTCCACAGTACATCGATGTTGTCGCCAGTGGTCGGCGGAAGGTGCACGTGCCCGTCGAACTGGCACCGGACCGCAGCGACGCACGGATGCACGCCAAGACCGTAGGATACTACGCAGTGCCGTAGGGGAACGCACCGCCACTTCCCAGCAAATTAGGGACACTGTTGCTCCTGGGGTATCGGCGACGAACATTAGCAACCGTCTCCATGAAGCTGGGCTACGGTCCCGCACACCTTTAGGCAGTCTTCCGCTCACGCCCCAATATCGTGCAGCCCGCCTCCAGTGGTGTTGCGACAGGCGTGAACGGAGGGACGAATGGAGACGTGTCGTCTTCAGCGATGAGAGTCGCTTCTGCCTTGGTGCCAATGATGGTCGTATGCTTGTTTGGCGCCGTGCAGGTGAGCGCCACAATCAGGACTGCATACGACCGAGGCACACAGGGCCAACACTCGGCATCATGGTGTGGGGAGCGATCTCCTACACTGGCCCGTCGAGGGGACACTGAATAGTGCACGGTACATCCAAACCGTCATCGAACCCATCGTTCTACCATTCCTAGACCTGCAAGGGAACTTGCTGTTCCAACAGGACAATGCACGTCCGCATGTATCCTGTGCCACCCAACGTGCTCTAGAAGGTGTAAGTCAACTACCCTGGCCAGCAAGATCTCCGGATCTGTCCCCCCATTTAGCATGTTTGGGACTGGATGAAGCGTCGTCTCACGCGGTCTGCCCGTAAAGCACGAACGCTGGTCCAACTGAGGTGCCAGGTGGAAATGGCATGGCAAGCCGTTCCACAGGACTACATCCAGCATCTCTACGATCGTCTCCATGGGAGAATAGCAGCCTGCATTGCTGCGAAAAGTGGATATACACTGTACTCGTGCCGACATTGTGCATGCTCTGTTGCCTGTGTCTATGAGCCTGTGGTTCTGTCAGTGTGATCATGTGATGTATCTGACCCCAGGAATGTGTCAATAAAGTTTCCCCTTCCTGGGACAATGAATTCGCGGTGTTATTATTTCAATTTCCAGGAGTGTATTAATAAAGTGTAAGACTGAACTGAAGAACTTGGGATGCTTTGATGTCTTGAAGGAATTCTGACTTACTTTCAGATTAGCTACAAATATAATTGAAGATTCTAGTACGAGAAACATGGTTACTGTCAAAAGAGATTTGAACCGGTTTGACAGTCAGCGCAACGATAAAATTTTTCTGCCCTAGGATACTAAACCTTTTGGCAGGAGACTACACTGTGTTCTATATTTTATTAGGAATATATTGTTTCGACACACATTTGCACTTTCTTTATGCTATGTGTAATCGAACTCAGGTCAAACAAAAACTGCTTGTTAAAGAAGAGATCTAAAAGGCTGATGTTTCTAACTTATTCTGAAATCACATTTATTTACTTTTTAATTTTATGTACACAATTTCCTTTCGAAAGGTTTTCATAATAAAACGATTTGGTCTATAAAATTTAGAAAGAAAAGTTTCTTTTAGGAAATCATAGCATATAATTTTTATGTTCCATTTACGTACTGTTGATATATATATATATATATATATATATATATATATATATATATATATATATATACTGTTAAGAATATATGTATAGTTCTTCAAGACAATCTTTTCTTAGTAAATTTTATAGACCGAATATTTTCTGTATGAAGGCCTTCTGAAAGGGAAGTATGTACATAACATTAAAAAATAAGTAAATATATTTTCAGAATAAATTAGATACATGAGCATTTTTAATCTCTTCTTTCACAAATCGGACTCCGTCTTTGGCAAAATCCTGGCTACACCCTTGTATTATCTTGTAAGCATTCCTGCAGTGAATCTCATCTTCAGGAGCTCATGGATGATATACGAGACCTGTTTATATACGAAAACAGCAGATGAAGCTATGAAACGAAAGAAAATTATATTAGGAAGTAATTGTCTACGGTTTGTCCAGAAGACAATGACGCTAAATGTTTCAGTGAAGAAGATTATACCGACAAATGAAAATGAAGTAAGGAAGATGTTGCTTTAGATATTGAAAGTGCTCTTAATGTTTGTAGTGCTACTTTAGTTGAAAAAGAGACGGGTGATAACAGCGGCGATGAGAAAGACAGAGCTGGGGAAACAGTGAAGCGAATGATCCTTCTGCATAGATTCTAGGTTGTAAAGATGGAAGTGAATGGTATAAGCAGTCTTTTGGGACAAGGGAGTTCCTCAACCATAATATTTTGTGGGAAAGGGCTGATCCTACACGTGCAACAAACATTCTTTTTATGAACGACACCTTCAAGAGTATGTTTACAGATGAAATGTGTGGTACAATAGTATGTCTCAGGTTATAACATCAGAAGGCGCAGCGAATATGTGGAAGACATCCACAATTGAAGAGTTTGATGCGTGTCTTAGAACACTCTGTAACAACAACGACGCCGTACAATTGTACATATTAGTAATTTTTTTCCATCTGATTTTTCGATGAAGTAGTGTAATTGATGTTCTGATTTCATTTCTTTTCTGTTTCATGTCATTGTGTTAAGAAAACTGTAAACAAGTTTCAATGTGAATGTTAATGTTTATGTCAAATGTCAAGCAAAATTGTAATAGAATTGAAATGTAATAAATGTTGAGACTGTTGTAAGACGTTTAAAATTGTAACTGTGCGTCTGGTCCACACGTAGGCAATGTGTTAGAATATGCAGAATGCAAAACCTCGGGTGAATACCCGGTCTGTCAGGGAGCGGTAAAAGGTGGATGGCAGGCGAGCGTGGGAAAATGCGCACGGGCAGTGCACGGCACAACGGGCTCCGCAGCAGCAGCTGGAGTCTGGGACTGGTCTGAGCAACACCTTCTGGAGCGAGGAGGCTCTCCTGGAAGACGTAGCTTCACTGAGCCTCGGGTATGCCGTTACAACGCCCACACAGCATGGCAAAAATCCGTAGGCACTAAATGGAAAAGTATTGCAACTCTTTTTTTTGTCAGCAGTCTACTGACTGGTTTGATGCGGCCTCCACGAATGCCTTTCCTGTGCTAACCTCTTCGTCTCAGAGCAGCACTTGCAACCTACGTCCTCAATTATTTGTTGACGTATTCCAATCTCTGTCTTCATCTACGGTTTTTGCCCTCTACAGCTCCCTATAGTACCATGGAAGTCATTCCCTCATGTCTTAGCAGATGTCTTATCATCCTGTCCCTTCTCCTTATCAGTGTTTTCCACATCTTCCTTTCCTCTCCGATTCTGCGTAGAACCTCCTCATTCCTAATCTTATCAGTCCACCTAATTTTCAACATTCGTCTATAGCACCACATCTCAAATGCTTTTATTCTCTTCTGTTCCGGTTTTGCCACAGTCCATGTTTCACTACCATACAATGCTGTACTCCAGACGTACTTCCTCAGAAATTTCTTCCTCAAATTAAAGCCGGTATTTGATATTAGTAAGCTTCTCTTGGCCAGAAATGCCTTTTTTGCCATAGCGAGTCTGCTTTTGATGTCTTTCGCTGTTCTCGCTGTTCTCATTTCTACTACTTCTCATGACCTTCGTCTTTCTCCGATTTACTCTCAAACCATACTGTGTACTCATTAGACTGTTCATTCCGTTCCGCAGATCATTTAATTCTTCTTCACTTTCACTCAGGATAGCAATGTCATCAGCGAATCGTATCATTGATATTCTTGCACCTTTTATTGAAATTCCTCTCCTGAACCTTTCTTTTATTTCCATCATTGCTTCCTCGATGTACAGATTGAAGAGTAGGGGCGAAAGGCTACAGCCTTGTCTTACACACTTCTTAATACGAGCACGTCGTTCTTGATCGTCCACTCTTATTATTCCCTCTTGGTTGTTGTACATATTATATATGACCCGTTCAAAAATGGTTCAAATGGCTCTGAGCACTATGGGACTCAACTGCTGTGGTCATTAGTCCCCTAGAACTTAGAACTACTTAAACCTAACTAACCTAAGGACATCACACACATCCATGCCCGAGGCAGGATTCGAACCTGCGACCGTAGCAGTCGCACGGTTCCGGACTGCGCGCCTAGAACCGCGAGACCACCGCGGCCGGCGATATATGACCCGTCTCTCCCTATAGCTTACCCATACACTTTTCAGAATCTCGAACAGCTTGCACCAATTTATATTGTCGAACGCTTTTTCCAGGTCGACAAATCCTATGAACGTGTCTTGATTTTTCTAGTACCTTGCTTCCTTCCATTATCAGCCGTAACGTCAGAATTGCCTCTCTCGTGCCTTTAGTTTTCCTAAAGCCAAACTGATCGTCACCTAATGTATTCTCAATTTTCTTTTCCACTCTTCTGTATATTATTCTTGTAAGCAGCTTCGATGCATGAGCTGTTAAGCTGATTGTGCGATAATGCTCGCACTTGTCAGCTCTTGCCGACTTCGGAATTGTGTGTATGATGCTTTTCCGAAAGTCAGATGGTATGTCGCCAGACTCATATAACCTACACACCAACGTGAATAGTCGTTTTGTTGCCACTTCCCATAATGATTTTAGAAATTCTGATGGAATGTTATCTATCCCTTCTGCCTTATTTGACCGTAAGTCCTCTAAAGCTCTTTTAAATCCCGATTCTAATACTGGATCCCCTATGTCTTTTAAATCGACTTCTGTTTCTTCCTCTATCACATCAGACAAATCTTCACCCTCATAGAGGCTTTCTATGTATTCTTTCCACCTATCTGCTCTCTCCTGTGCATTTAACAGTGGAATTCCCGTTGCAGTCTTAATGTTACCACCGTTGCTTTTAATGTCACCAAAGGTTGTTTTGACTTTCCTGTATGCTGAGTCTGTCCTCCGACAATCATATCTTTTTCGATGTCTTCACATTTTTCCTTCAGCCATTTCGTCTTAGCTTTCCTGCACTTCCAATTTATTTCATTCCTCAGCGACTTGTATTTCTGTATTCCTGATTTTCCCGGAACATGTTTGTACTTCCACCTTTCATCAATCAACTGAAGTATTTCTTCTGTTACCCATGGTTTCTTCGCAGCTACCTTCTTTCTACCAATGTTTTCCTTCCCAACTTCTGTGATTGCCCTTTTTAGAGATGTCCATTCCTCTTCAACTGTGCTGCCTACTGCGCTATTCCTTATTACTTTATCTATAGCGTTAGAGAATTTCAAACGTATCGCGTAATTCCTTAGAAGTTCCGTATCTCACTTCTTTGCGTATTGATTTTTCCTGACTAATGTCTTGAACTTCAGCCTAACCTTCATCACTACTATATTGTGATCTGAGTCTATATCTGCTCCTGGGTACGTCTTACAATCCAGTATCTCAAATCGGAATCTCTGTCTGACCATGATGTAATATAATTGAAATTTTCCCATATCTTCCGGCCTTTTCCAAGTATACCTCCTCCTCTTGTGATTTTTTAACAAGGTATTCGCTATTACTAGCTGAAACCTGTTACAGAACTCAATTAGTCTTTCTCCTCTTTCATTCCTAGTCCCAAGCCCATAATCTCCTGTAACATTTTCTTCTACTTCTTCCACTACAACTGCATTCCAGTCGCCCATGACTATTAGATTTTCGGCCCCCTTTACATACTGCATTACCCTTTCAAATTTCTCATACACTTTCTCTATCTGTTCATCTTCAGCTTGCGACGTTGGCATGTATACCTGAACTATCGTGGTCGGTGTTGGTCTGCTGTCGATTCTGATTAGAACAACCCGGTCACTGAACTGTTCACAGTAACACACCCGCTGCCCTACCTTCCTATTCATAATGAATCCTACACCTGTTATACCATTTTCTGCTGCTGTTGATATCACCCGATAGTCATCTGACCTGAAATCCTTGTCTTCCTTCGACTTCAGTTCACTGAGTGAGTGCCCTGAACCTCTATCCGCTCCTCCGCCCTCTTTGGCAAGGCCGTTGGCAGAATGAGGTTGACTTGTTATGCCGGAAGTCTTCGTCCGCCAATGCTGACTACTTATCAAAATTTAGGCAGGGGCGGGGATCGAACCCTGGACCGAAGACGCTTTGATTATGTATCGGAGACTCTACCCCCTTTTTTTTTAATGATCTCATTTTGTTCGCTTTCGTTCGGTGTACCTGCTCGGGGCGGACGTCGTCAGACATCCGTTGTAAGTTCGTTGTTGATCCATTAGCTCAGTTTTTTTTTATTACAGAGGGTTGCTAACCCTCTGACCGAACATGCTGAGCTACCGTGCCTTCCTATAATTAAACTTTTCGCTGGACGGAAGACTTGAAGCAAGGACCTCTCGTTCCGCAGCTGCTCACACTAACCACAGGACCAAGGGGCCCCTAATCTAGAACACGGGTGATTGCGACGATAAGGAGAATCAAAGTGTCGATACGTAAAGAGCCATAGCTGTGGTAGTATGTGTGCTCTTTGCCTCGCCATCTCGCCGCTCGCCAACTGCCGTATCGATACAAACAGGTTGAAACTTTTAGTACTGTATTCGTATCGACCACAGAGTGAACTGTTCAATAATAACCTAAAGATTAGATTAGATTAGATTAGATTAATACTTGTTCCATAGATCATGAATACGACACTTCGTAATGATGTGGAACGTGTCAGGTTAATAAAAGATGTCTGTACAAGAAATTACATTACACAAAATATTGCATGACACTAATGATTAAGTTTTTTTTTTTTACTTACTTTATATCTAAAAATTCAGCCAATGAGTAGAAGGAGTTGTCATCTAGAAATTCTTTTAATTTATTTTTAAATGTTAGTTGGCTATCTGTCAGGCTTTTGATGCTGTTTGGTAGGTGCCCAAAGACTTTTGTGGCAGCATAATTTACCCCTTTCTGTGCCAAAGTCAGATTTAACCCTGCATAGTGAAGATCATCCTTTCTCCTGGTGTTATAGGTATGCACACTGCTATTACTTTTGAATTGGGTTGGATTATTATCAACAAATTTCATAAGGGAATATATATACTGTGAGGTTACTGTGAGGATCCCTAGATCCTTAAATAGATGTCTGCAGGATGACCGTGGGTGGGCTCCAGCAATTATTCTGATTACACGTTTTTGTGCAATGAATACTTTTCTACTCAACGATGAATTACCCCAGAAAATGATGCCATACGAAAGCAGTGAATGAAAGTAGGCATAGTAAGCTAATTTACTGAGATTCTTATCACCAAAATTTGCAATAACCCTAATAGCATACGTAGCTGAACTCAGACGTTTCAGCAGACCATCAATGTGTTGCTTCCAGTTTAACCTCTCATCAATGGACACACCTAAAAATTTTGAAAATTCTACCTTAGCTACAGACTTCTGTTCAAATTCTATATTTATTACTGGAGTTTTGCCATTTACTGTACGGAACTGTATATACTGTGTTTTATCAAAATTTAAAGAGAGTCCGTTTGCTGAGAACCACTTAATAATTTTTTGAAAAACATCATTTACAATTACATCACTTAGTTCTTGGTTTTTGGATGTTATTACTATACTTGTATCATCAGCAAAAAGAACTAACTTTGCATCTTCATCAATGTGGAATGGTAAGTCATTAATGTATATCAAGAACAGTAAAGGACCTAAGACCGAACCCTGTGGGACCCCGTGCTTGATAGCACCCCAGTTTGAGGAATCAGCTGTTTTAACATTACACGAACCACTTATTTCAACTTTCTGCATTCTTCCAGTTAAGTATGAATTAAACCATTTGTGCACTGCCCCACTCAAACCATAATGATTTAGCTTATCTAAAAGAATTCCATGATTTACACAATCAAAGGCCTTTGAGAGATCACAAAAAATACCAATGGGTGATGTCCGGTTATTCAGAGCATTTAATATTTGATCAGTGAAAGCATATATAGCATTTTCTGTTGAAAAGCCTTTCTGAAAACCAAACTGACATTTTGTTAGTACTTTATTTTTACAAATATGGGAGGCTACTCTTGAATACATTACTTTCTCAAAAATTTTTGATAGAGCTGTCAGAAGAGAGATTGGGCGGTAGTTGTTGACATCCGACATATCCCCCTTTTTATGCAATGGTTTTACAATGGCATATTTCAGTCTATCAGGGAAAACACCCTGCCTCAAAGAGCTATTACATACGTGGCTGAGAATTCTACTTATCTGTGGGGAACAAGCTTTAAGTACTTTGCTGGAAATGCCATCAATTCCGTAAGAGCTTTTACTTTTCAGTGAGTTTATTATTTTACTGATTTCAGAGGGAGAGGTTGGTGGAATTACAGCTGTTTCAAACTGTGCAGGTATGGCCTCTTCTATTAATAGCCTTGCCTCTTCTAGTGAAGATCTAGATCCTATTTTCTCCACAACATTTAAAAAATGATTATTCAAAATATTTTCAATTTCTGATTGTTTGTTAGTGCACTTGTCATTTAATTTTATTGCACTAAAGTCTTCCTGTGCTCTTGGTTGCCCTGTTTCCCTTTCAATAATATTCCAAATTGCTTTAATTTTATTATCAGAGTTACTGATCTCAGACATGATACACATGCTTCTGGACTTTTTAATAACTTTTCTTAGTACCGCACAATAGTTTTTATAATATTGAACAATTTCGGGGTCAGTACTTCATCTTGCTGTTAGATACAGTTCTCTTTTGCGGTTGCAAGATATTCTTATTCCTTTAGTTAGCCAAGGTTTTTTATATGTTTTCTTGGAATTATGTTTAACTATTTTCTTGGGAAAACAATTTTCAAATACCCTTAAAAATGTATTGTGAAATAAGTTATATTTCAAGTTTGCATCGGGTTCCTTATACACTTCATCCCAGTCTAGCTGCTGTAGGCTTTCCCTAAAGTTTGCAATATTTATATTGTTAATTGAACGCACTGCTTTGAAAGTCTGATTTATTATACTGCATGGAGCTATGTCATGTACTGTAACAAGCTGTGCACTATGATCTGAAAGACCATTCTCAACAGGATAAGCATTTATGTCCTTAAACCTATCTTGGTCTATAAAAAAGTTATCTATCAATGTACTGCTGTTCTTTGTTATCCGAGTAGGAAAATCAATGACGGAGCTCAAATTGAAAGAACTGAGTAATACTAAAAGGTCATTCTTCCTATTACACTCTTTCAGGGAATCAACATTGAAATCCCCACAAATGATAATTTGCTTCCCCCTGTCTGACAGATAGCACAACAAAGCATCCAAGTTTTCCAGAAATAGCTGGAAATCCCCTGAGGGGGACCTATACACTGTTACAATTATGAAAGTGCCATCCTTTAGTTTAAGTTCAGTGGCACATGCTTCCATATGTTGCTCTACACAAAATTTTTTAGTTTCTAAATTTTTTGCACTGTGGAAGCTTTTGACATATATGGCAACTCCTCCTCTCATCATATTATCTCTACTTACATGTGCAGCTAATTTGTACCCATTGATGCTAACCTTTTGCATATCAGTGACAATGTGATGCTCAGACAGGCATAGTACATCTATTACATTCTCAGTTTCTATATCTTCTAAACAAAGCAGAAGCTCATCAATTTTATTGTTCAATCCCCCAATATTTTGATGAAATATACTAACATTTTTCATTTTACTTTTGCAACTATCTTGAACTTTTTTGACATCTTTAGTACTTGCATGGCTGAGTTTCCCACTGGACACTGATCTTACACTAAAAAAGAACTTTCCCCTCATTTCATTATCCTCACAACCAACGTAGACAGTGTCCTTTCCAAATGTTGTGAAATCCGAGTGTCTAACTAAGTCAGGATAGTGTTAAAAGAAATGTTTTGTTTATAAACTTTGAAAGGTACCAGCAGAAATGCAGTCACTGACAATTTTTTGCAGCTCTCACATTAGCAAGGCTCTTGATGGCTTCAATGTGTCCACAGTTGGTGTAATTAAAAAAAACAGGCCCTAGATACCCCCAGAAAGCCAACTTTCCTCTTCACGTCAAGAGCTGTCCTCCCTACTTAGACTGAGTAATGATAACGTTTCCTTGTTTCCGTATGCACAAAGAAGAAAAAATCACTTCTAATATCATCCAAAATGCATTATTATGCATTCACTTCTGGCCATCTTTCAAAGTCAGACCTTAAACATTATGAAAACAGCACCAAAGAGTGCCTTGGTAGTACGGAAAAGTGGTGTTCTCATTACAGCGTGAAAAGCAGAAAACAGAGATGGCCGCAAACATTATTTTACAACAGTCTGGAGACTGCTTTCTCAACAGCATACATTGTTTACGCAGAAAACAATCCTCAAATAATAAATGTAACTCATGGAGGCAGGTTGTTTCTACTGTATCTGAAAAAATATTAAGCCATTCCTCCCATTGCCTTTAGATTATCAAATCGTAATTGCATGGGATACTTTTCCGTGAATCTGATACTGAGGTTATAATAGAAAGACCATCAATTCTGGTGGAACGACAGTGAAGCGAGATGCCTCTGGAGGGTAGAAAGTCGTTGGGGATAGTTTTTTTTTTTTTTTTTTTTTTTTTTTTTTTGCAGATATCAGTCGAAGAAAGGGAAGAGAAAATCAAGAAAAAGTTTCGAGAAATGTATAAAACCAATACAAGATGAGCATTGCAATACAACACTGTGTGCTCTTTACGAATAAATAGCAATTCCAGATTTATCTTTCCATCTTGAGGGGCAGCGAAATTTAGTAGCTACATAATATTATGGAACTTATTCTGCCACGATTAGGAAACAACTGATATATTCTTCGCATGTTTAAAACTGTTGCGTTTTGAGTCGATTGCTAAACAAATAATAAAGCTACTAATATCAATGTAGGTAAAAATGAATGTTTATTTCCTCTATGCCTCCCTAAGCCATTCATTCTATTGCGCTGAAACTTTGATGAGTACGCTCGCAAAAGTTCCTAGAGTAAAATAAGATTTTAAGGAGATATGACGTCACGAACAATGAGATACCTCAGAGCGAAAATACCGAGATTAATGTACCAACTATTTAGAATGAGAAAACACTGCTGTTGAAAACAAATTTTACGTAAATCACAATTTCAAAGTTATACGAAAATTTTCCTCGTTGACACTCCACCCACCTCCCCAAATGACGAAAGAGAAAAGGTTATCGTTTATTACATTTTCGCTATACAGTTCATGTTGTAAAATTACCGCATCATACATGACGTATTAATGTATCACTTCGGTACTAATATCTCCGTTAGCAATATACATGGCAAACAGTACTCATAAATGTGCCGGCAAATTTGTATCACTGTACGGTACAAAGTTCAGAAGATACGACGTTGAGATGCGTCATGTGTTGCCACATCAAGTTATGGCGTTTTACTTTGTTACTCCTTCACTACTAAAGCTGTTCGCAACGTATTTTGCAAAGATACTTAAAGAGAAGTACAAAATTAAGAGCATATTCCAGTGATGTTTTGTGACGAAATTTCATATCAATCGGGCAGTGATTTTGTGAGATTGGTGGTTAGGAATATTTGCGGAGCATACTACTGCTGGTGTTGGTATTAAAAATTGGAGTGCCTATAATTCATCTCAGAAATATCAATCCACCACGACTTTGCTACTGTACCAGACTTTCAGTGAAAAACATAATGAACAGTATCATAGAAGCTACAATATTAATAGGTACTTTTAAAGAAGAGATTCTACTGCTACCACTTATCCCTGTGTTTACGGCACATATGTCATTGCAGTAAAAACGCTTGCAGTTTCCGATGCGACTCCCATTTGCAATGACTAACAACAAGGCACAGGGTCAATCACTTCAAGTGTGTGGATGAAATTTTGAAAATCCATTCTTCTCACATGGACAACTGTATGGCTTTCCCACGCGTTGCGAAACCGTCTAACTTATTCTTGTACGCACCAGGCGGAAAAACCAAAAATATTGTATATCCAAAATCGTTTCATTGAACAGATAGTGACTTTCTTTCTTTTCGTTTCACTGCAACGTATGCCAGGTACGACTACGATTATATAATATAAAGCACATCATGTGTGAACTTTACTTCTTTTCTAATGGAGGTATGTGATTACCAGTTTAATCCGAGTATAGATTAGAGAGTACATTATGTTCCTTTCCATTTTAATGTTTTTCTTTGAAAATATTAAAAATTTGCTTTACTTATGCCATTTATAAAGATGCAAATGAAAAAGGAACTGGGCCTTGTGTAATTTAGCTCGGATAAACGTGATAAATTTAAAGTTGCAGTTAAAGCGTTACCTGGTTACCCAATATGGACACAGGAGTATAAGTGTCAAAGGCCGTGTGCTCTGATGCCTTTTGTTTCGTTCTTTTCCATAAAATATGACTGCAGGAGTAATCGTAAAAACTAAGTGGGATAATTTCACTACTCGACATGTCAGGTGATGGTTCAGTCTGCACGTAACACCGATCGAATCTGCTTGCTCTGTTATTTGCGATGTAGCTGTTTGCGTGGAGTGGTCGTTGTGATAAACGTCAGTGAATTTCGCTTCCGTAACCAGGTTACATAATTCGGGACTATAACTAGAGCATGGTATTAGATTTTTCCCGTCTGTGGCACAAATGAAGTTTCTGGCAAGAATTGTGGGTGCTTGTGGACGGCAAACAGTTGTGCCAGTTGCATTTTAAGAAATTCGCATCGTTTTAGTTTGGCGCCAGTGCTAACTGGAGCAGAGATGATGATTAACTTTGTGTCATGTGACTGGCATGACATTCATCTTCCTTTTCCAGGGAGAGAAGCAGTATTACTCGGTGTAACTTGTCTGTGTAAAATGGAATTCCACGTGGTGTGACGTAGATTTATAATACACTGACGGAAAAAAATCACAAAACCAAGAAAAAGTTGTGCGACATGAACTACAATTGGTAGGGGTGTTTCTACATCTGAAGTATGTCTATTAAAATTTCGCGCCAGTCGCAAAAGAGTGGCGCAAGTGGCACCAATATGAGGATGCAAGTCAGGTTTGCTTTAAGAAGGCGCCGTAACGGACGTGAGCGTTAGTTACTTTTGAGACTGGACGTGGTGAATTAATCGTTAGTCAAGAATGCGTTTAACGCGACAAAGACGCCATTATCAACAGATCACTGAGTTTCAACGAGGTCGTGTAATAGGGCTACGAGAAGCTACCACGGTGAGTCAAATGAAAACCTTAAATTTGTAATAACAAATTGAAATGACTCGCCGTTATCCCGTAAGTTGGTAAGCGTGCTACAAACAGCGTGCAGAATGGCCTGCAAGTGGCAGCATAGTGCAGATGCACACATACCGTCGCAGTATTCGTATAAATATGGCCGCCCCACTTGCGACGTGCACCAGGAAAGAACAGCGTTCTGTTAGTCGGTTTTACGTAGTGAAGCTGTGACACCTATTGAAATACATCGACGAATGACGGTTCAGTACGGTGAGGCATGTTTGTCAAAGCGGCAAGTCTAGAAATGGAGTAGGAAGTTCGCAAATGGTGTGACTTCAGTGGAAGATGCTCCTCGTCCAGGTCAAGCACGACGAGTTGCGGCTCCACAGAACATTGCAGCAGTTGAAGTCATAGTGAAGGAAAACCGCCTAGTGACACGGAATGACATTGCAGCATGTTTACAGATTAGTCATTGTGCATGATGTGCTCCAGTTTCACAAAGTGTCTGCAAGATGGGTGCCACGGCAACTGACTCCTGAAATGAGAGAACGACGTGTTGATACTTGTGAAGAACTACTTCAGCACTTTCAAAGAGAAGGTAATGACTTCCTTGTAAGAATCGTTACTGGGGACGAAATCTGGGTTCACTTCCACCAACCGGAAACTAAGAGAGCGAGCAAGGAATGGCACCATTCCTCATCACCAAAACCAAAGGAGTTTAGAACAGAACCATCAGCAGGGAAGGATATGCTAACTCTCTTTTGGAACAGAAAACGCGTCATTTAGGAGCATTACATGCCTAGAGGGACCACTGTCACCAGTGCATCATACACAGATCTCCTAAAGATCATCTGCGGCCTGCAATCAAACCAAAGCGACGTGGATTGCTGTCAGGAGGTGTCCTTTTGCTACATAACAATGCAAGGTTCCACACTTCCCGTACAACAGTTGCAACAATCTCAGACCTGCATTTTGAGTGTCTTTCTCATCCACCGTACCAACCAGACCTTGCCCCAAGTGATTTCCATATGTTTGGACCACTCAAACACGCAATGGGAGGAAACAAGTTCCGTTCTGATGAAGAGGTTCGCTACGCGGTGCATGAGTGGTTGCGCGGACTACCAAAAGAATTTATTTCTAAAGAAATTTATGCAGTTTGTAAGCGCTGGAGGAGTTGCATTGAGCGTGGGGAGATTATGTTGAAAAGTGATACAGCTTTGTACCACATCTGCACAATAAATAATATTTAAAAAGAACATTTAAGATTTTCATTTGACTCACCCTCGCCACGTGGGATTAGCCGAGCGGTCTTAGACGCTGCAGTCATAGACTGTGCGGCTGGTCCCGGCGGAGGTTCAAGTCCTCCCTCGGGAATGGGTGTGTGTGTTTGCCCTTAGGCTAATTTAGGTTAAGGGTAGTGTGTGAGCTTACGGACTGATGACCTTAGCAGTTAAGTCCCATAAGGTTTCACAAACATTTTTTTAACTCACCTTCGTACATGATTGTTCTACGGTATTGCAGAAAGACTTGGTAGCAATGTAATCACTATGTATGATTGCTGGCAGCGGTGATTACGAAAATATACGGTCGAAAGAAGTCCGAGCTTCGGATAGCTACGTGGCACTACCGAGAGGGAAGACCATCGTGTCCGGTTTATGGCTCCGGCACATCGTGCTGCATCTGCAGCAGTTGGCACCACGGTGACACAACGAACTGCTACAAATTGACTTCATCAAGCATAGCTCCGAGCCAGACGCCTTCTTACGTGTATTGCACTAATGAAAAACCACCGCCAATTCCGGTTTCGTGGTGTCAAACGAGAGCTCACCGGATGGCAGGATGGAGCTTTGTTGCATTTTCTGATGAAAGCTGATTGTGCGTCGGTGCCAGTAATGGCCGTGTGATGGTTAGAAGGAGGTCAGTTGAAAGCCAACAACCAACCTATCTTCGTGCTAGACACATTGGATATACCCTTGGAATTATCGTCGGGTACGATTTCGTATGACAGCAGGAAATGTGATTACACTACATAAATAGCTTTTTGAAGCTGCAATTGTTTTCATAGTCATTGTATGTTCGTTGTCAATAATATCTGTAGCTGCGGGCGATGTCACCTGTTACAGCGTAGCTATGTGCACCTCTGTCTCGTGTTAGTGATTCGTCAGTTCTGTTATCTTTGTTACAGATGTAAGTTGCGGTCGCTATTAGGTACGTTGGTAGCATGTTATTCATTTAACTACGTTATATTACATCAGACCATAGCATCCCCTGAGTATAAACGTTTCTGAGTCGTTACTTGTGTTTATTCCCCCCATGAACCATGGACCTTGACGCTGGTGGGGAGGCTGCGTGTCTCTGTGATACAGATAGCCGTAACGTAGGTGCAACCACAACGGAGAGGTATCTGTTGAGAGGCCAGACAAAAGTGTGGTTCCTGAAGAGGGGCAGCAGCCTTTTCAGTAGTTGCAAGGGCAACAGTCTGGATGATTGACTGATCTGGCCTTGTAACAATAACCAAAACGGACTTGTTGTGCTGGTACTGCGAACGGCTGAAAGCAAGGGAAAACTACGGCCGTAATTTTTCGGGAGGGCATGCAGCTTTACTGTATGATTAAATGATGATGGTGTCCTCTTGGGTAAAATATTCCGGAGGTTGAATAACCCCCCATTCGGATCTCCGGGCGGGGACTACTAAAGAGGATGTCATTATCAGGAGAAAGAAAACTGGTGTTCTACGGGTCTGAGCGTGGAATGTCAGATCCCTTAATCGGGCAGGTAGGTTAGAAAATTTAAAAAGGGAAATGGATAGCTTGAAGTTAGATATGGCGGGAATTACTGAAGTTCGGTGGCAGGAGGAACAAGACTTTTGGTCAGGTGACTACAGGGTTATAAACACAAAATCAAATAGGGGTAATGCAGGAGTAGGTTTAATAATGAGTAGGAAAATAGGAATGCGGGTAACCTACTACAAACAGCATAGTGAAAGCGTTATTGAGGCCAAGATGGATACGAAGCCCACATCCACAACAGTAGTACAAGTTTATATGCCAACTAGCTCTGCAGATGACGAAGAAATTGAAGAAATGTATGATGAAATAAAAGAAATTAATCAGATAGTGAAGGAAGATGAAAATTTAATAGTCATGGGTGACAGGAATTTGAGTGTAGTAAAAGGGAGAGAAGGAAACGTAGTAGGTGGATATGGATTGGGGCTAAGAAATGTAAGAGGAAGCCGCTTGGTAGAATTTTGCACACAGCAGAACTTAATCATATCTAACACTTGGTTTAAGATTCATGAAAGAAGGTTGTATACATGGAAGAACCCTGGAGATACTAAAAGGTATCAGATAGACTATATAATGGTAAGACAGAGATTTAGGAACCAGGCTTTAAATTGTAAGACATTTCCAGGGGCAGATGTGGACTCTGACCACAATCTATTGGTTATGACCTGCAGATTAAAACTGAAGAAACTGCCGAAAGGTGGGAATTTAAGGAGATGGGACCTGTATAAACTGAAAGAACCAAAGGTTGTACAGCGTTTCACGGAGAGCATAAGGGAACAATTGACAGGAATGGAGGACAGAAATACAGTAGAAGATGAATGGGTAGCTCTGAAGGATGAAGTAGTGAAGGCAGCAGAGGATCAAGTAGGTAAAAAGACGAGGGCTAGTAGAAATCCTTGGGGGAATATTGATTTTAATTCATGAAAGGAGAAAATATAAAAATGCAGTAAATGAAGCAGGGAAAAAGGAGTACAAACGTCTCAAAAATGAGATCGTCTGTAAGTGCAAAATGGCTAAGCAGGGATGGCTAGAGGACAAATGTAAGGATGTAGAGGTTTATCTCACTAGGGGTAAGATAGATACTGCCTACAGGAAAATTAAAGAGACATTTGGAGATAAGAGAACCACTTGTATGAACATCAAGAGCTCAGATGGAAACCCAGTTCTAAGCAAAGAAAGGAAAACACAAAGGTGGTAGGAGTACATAGAGGGTCTATACAAGGGCGATCTACTTGAGGACAATATAATAGGACCATATTATGGAAATGGAAGAGGATGTAGATGAAGATGAAATGGGAGATACGATACTGCGTGAAGAGTTTGACAGGGCATTGAAAGACCTGAGTCGAAACAAGGCCCCCAGAGTAGACAACATTCCATTGGAACTACTGACGGCCTTGGGAGAGCCAATCCTGACAGAACTCTACCATCTGGTGAGCAAGATCTATGAAACAGGCGAAATACCCTCAGACTTCAAGAAGAATATAATAATTCCAATCGCAAAGAAAGCAGGTGTTGACAGATGTGAACATTACCGAACAATCAGTTTAATAAGCCACATCTGCAAAATACTAACACGAATTCTTTACAGACGAATGGAAAAACTAGCAGAAGCTGACCTCGGGGAAGATCAGTTTGGATTCCGTAGAAATACTGGAACATGTGAGGCAATACTGTCCTTACGACTTCTCTTAGAAGAAAGATTAAGGAAAGGCAAGCCTACGTTTCTAGCATTTGTAGACTTAGAGAAAGCTTTTGACAATGTTGACTGGAATACTCTCTTTCAAATTCTAAAGGTGGCAGGGTTAAAATACAGGTAGCGAAAGGCTATTTGCAATTTGTACAGAAACCAGATGGCAGTTATAAGAGTCGAGGGACATGAAAGGGAAGCAGTGGTTGGGAGGGGAGTGAGACAGGGTTGTAGCCTCTCACCGATGTTATTCAATCTCTATATTGAGCAAGCAGTAAAGGAAACAAATAAAATTCGGAGTAGGTATTAAAATCCATGGAGAAGAAATAAAAACTTTGAGGTTCGCCGATGACATTGTAATTCTGTCAGACACAGCAAAGGACTTGGAAGAGCAGTTGAATGGAATGGACAGTGTCTTGAGAGGAGTATATAAGATGAATATCAACAAAAGCAAAACGAGGATAAGGGAATGTAGTCGAATTAAATCAGGTGATGCTGAGGGAATCAGATTAGGAAATGAGACACTTGAAGTAGTAAAGGAGTTTTGCTATTTGGGGAGCAAAGTAAGTGATGATGGTCGAAGTAGAGAGGATATAAAATGTAGACTGGCAATGGCAAGGAAGGCGTTTCTGAAGAAGAGAAATTTGTTAACATCGAGTATAGATTTAAGTGTCAGGAAGCCTTTTCTGAAAGTATTTGTATGGAGTGTAGCCATGTATGGAAGTGAAACATGGACGACAAATAGTTTTTACAAGAAGAGAATAGAAGCTTTCGAAATGTTGTGCTACAAAAGAATGCTGAAGACTAGATGGATAGATCGCATAACTAATGAGGAAGTATTGAATAGGATTGGGGAGAAGAGAACTTTGAGGCACAACTTGACCAGAAGAAGGTTTCGATTGGTAGGACTTGTTCTGAGGTATCAAGGGATCACCAATTTAGTATTGGAGGGCAGCGTGGAGGGTAAAAATCGTAGAGGGAGACCAAGAGGTGAATACACCAAGCAGATTCAGAAGGAAGCAGGTTGCAGTAGGTACTGGGAGATGAAGAAGGTTGCACAGGATAGAGTAGCATGGAGAGCTGCATCAGACTAGTCTCAGGACTGAAGACCACAACAACAACAACTTGTTTATTTCCGGTCTAAGTATTGATCTTTTGTTGCTTCTAACTGGGTGAAGCGATAGGGCTATGTAGCTATTGCTGTATGGTGTGTCAGGTGGCAGTTGACGCTAAATAACGAAAAGTGTGAGATGATCCACATGAGTTCCAAAAGAAATCCGTTGGAATTCGATTACTCGATAAATAGTACAATTCTCAAGGCTGTCAATTCATCTAAGTACCTGGGTGTAGGAACAACTTCAGTTGGAAGGACCACATAGATAATATTGTGGGGAAGGCGAGCCAAAGGTTGCGTTTCATTGGCAGGACACTTAGAAGATGCAACAAGTCCACTAAAGAGACAGCTTACACTACACTCGTTCGTCCTCTGTTAGAATATTGCTGCGAGGTGTGTGATCCTTACCAGGTGGGATTGACGGAGGACATCGAAAGGGTGCAAAAAAGGGCAGCTCGTTTTGTATTATCAGGTTATAGGGGAGAGAGTGTGGCAGATATGATACACGAGTTAGGATGGAAGTCATTACAGCATAGACGTTTTTCGTCGCGGAGAGACCTTTTTACGAAATTTCAGTCACCAACTTTCTCTTCCGAATGCGAAAATATTTTGTTGGGCCTAACCTACATAGGTAGGAATGATCATCAAAATAAAATACGAGAAATCAGAGCTCGAACAGAAAGGTTTAGGTGTTCGTTTTTCCCGCTCGCTGTTCAGGAGTGGAATGGTAGAGAGATAGTATGATTGTGGTTCGATGAGCACTCTGCCAAGCACTTAAATGTGAATTGCAGCGAAGTCATGTAGATGTAGATAGATGTAGTTGCTCAGTTCGATAAAGCTCCTATTCAAATTAGTTTTTCAGCCTTATCGTTTTGCTTTTGCTTTAGGTATTGATTTTTTTCTGTTTGAGTGGCTAACGCTTTAATTGCTCGGTCGGTGCGCGTGGCTACCTGGTAAGGTGTGTCGGACAGTACCACACATAATATTTAAAGACTATGTTCCATTCATTTTCGGTGAAGATCCCACAATTTATTAATGCTCTTTGTTCGCACTAGCTGTTCGCATTTTTCGTTTTTAGGTCACATCTACGTCAGTCCATATGGGTTTTATCTCAATATACGCTGGAAGAGATGATTGTGATAACGAGAGATCGTGCTGCGTTTCATTTTATGAGCACAGCCTTTGTGCTAGTTGGCGCGTCATGCCCGTGTTTCTGACATTATTCGTGGCTGAGGTAGCCACTTCATTTTGATGTTAAATACTTCTCTAAACTGTTAGAGCTTTAATGAGTACGTCAACTGTCTAGGCGTTCCCGTTTGACACAGCTGTCACGTAAGATGTCGTAGCATAGTTCGACTGAAGATCGATGTTGGTTCGCTGTAACCGATTAGTTACACATAGCTCCTAAAATAGTTCCTTCGGGTCAACCTCCTGATCGTATAAGGCGCATGTTCGCCGGTGATCATTATAAATGACAAGAGTGTGATATCCGATAACATTTGTATATGATGGGAGATGTTTCGCAAGATTGGCTCTAAAGGATCTAATAAAGCCTATCGTGCAGTTGACACAGACCCTTTACTCACATCTCCCAACATATTCTTAAATTCTTTCTTCCCTTTTGTATGATTCTTTAACATTTTGGAACTAATCTTTACAAATATAGAATTTTGCAAGAACCAAAATTGTAATCCTGATACATCTTCCGTTATAAGAACAATAGACGTCCGAATCAGTCAAGTATCTCACTAACGTCGTTTTACTGCTGCCAATGGGAAATCTTTTGTATCCCGCCTGGATAGGCGGCGCGTGGGTCTGCTCCTGCGAACTGCCTCTGTAATATAGGCCGAGAGTGAAGGAAGCGAATAGGAGAAGGAGAGGTGAAGCTCTTCGGTACTGCAGGTAACTTTAACACTTTTAATAGAGTCAAAAACAAACACAAGTAAATATCAAATGCATACATAACGTTGGCTAGGATGAGCACGTATGTGTGAAGCCATAGCCCATGTCTAAACCTGTGAAGCTACCATTACTGTTCTGTATAATCTCGAAGCAAACAAATACTCGTATCTGCCCAAACTTCAACTGAACGTAACTAATATGAAGTCTCAGCAGCAAGCTAGCCCAATGTGTAGCAGAAGCGATATTTCCAGGCCGTCTGCTCTTGATGAAATGGACAGAAATCAAGACGGCACTCGCTGAGCTCCACAGCGTCGGCCAGAGTGTGCTGTGGTCGGCATAGTTAGTCTTCTCTCGTAGTGCCAACTTACGAGAGCGTGCACCTACGATGTGGCATCGTAACTATCGACGCCACAAAATCCAGAGCTTAAAGTATTATTCCTGATATATGACACCATGATGAACTGAAGTGCGTACTTACAAATTACTTATCTGAGTGCTCCAATCTACGTTACAAAGCAAGATAATCAAGGTCCCTCGATAACGGTTAAAAGTGAACTATGTTTATAATGTCTCCCGCGGCGCACCACTCACCAGTATGCAAACCCTCTTCCACCAGCCGAGCATTTGACCTCCGTTAACCCCTTGCATTGCAGGGAAAGGCGCCATGGAGATGCAAACATGCCAACAGAGATGCGAATTTGCACACGGCCTCCTAAATACATAAATTTTCTTGACACTCACTGGTGAGTGATATCATCGTGACATGCACTCACATTTGCCAACGTGCAGAAGTGTGTCTATACCTCGCTAAAGGCCAGTACGTTTATATTTGACGAAGTGGAAAGTATAAGGGGAACACCAAACTTTTTCGATGTACGAGGTGAATCTACTTCTCGATTTGATCTGTATGAATGTATCAGTTCTTGAAAATAAAAGAACTGACCGATGCATAAGAAAGAGGAAGTGAACAGTGTCTACTATTTTTCATTGATTTTTCTTTGAGTCACAATACCTAGTCATTTAAATATAAAATTTATCAAATATATGCTGATGAACTAAGCGTTCCTTCTTATTTCTAACTAAATACTTCACACAAAATTCCACTTTTGATTGCAAACAAAAATTCATAAGTATTGAATTTTAACCAACAGCTAGAAAGCACATAACCACAGAACCACACTGTTTGTGGAGAAAAGATGCATTTCTTTATCATCATATCAAACGTCGTCAAAAAGCTTAGGATTCGATTTTCTCCAATTTTTTAGATCTGCTTCAAAACGATTTAACTCTGCTCATGGTATGTGTGATTCATAAATTAAAAACCTTTGTGGCATCATCTCAAGTATATGGTCTGGTGTACGACTCCCTGAGTCCGTCTCAGTACACAGAAACGCTCCACCATCCTAATACCGAACGCTTATGAAACCCTGGTCATTTTGTGAAAACCGGGAGCGAGCCTCTGTCAGTTGTAATACGGTCGGCTCTCTCGTTTTACTTGGATCGACTCCGGTGCACCAGAGTATTGTGTTGAACAGGGTTAAATGCCGTCTTTACAGCAGTTAACTTCTAATCGAGGTAGGTGCTCCAGGTCGATTGCCTTCAGTCGCTTCACTCGTCCCACCTGGGCCAGCACGTAAGATTCCTTCCGCTGGCTTCCAAGGATTGAGATCGAGGGAAGCAATAGCACTCCAGCTGGTGAGCACTACACCGCTAAGTTCGAGACAGCCACTGCACAGGGAGTACCATAGACCGCGGTCAATCAATTAGTTTACGGCGAACGTAACGACAGCGGTAGGACGTAGCTAGCAGAGTGTTGTTCACGTAGCAACAAGGAACATGACAATGGATAGCTTTCGATACAACATGCACCGCACACAGCATGGATAGGTTCAAATGGTTCAAATGACTCTGAGCAGTATGCGACTTAACTTCTGAGGTCATCAGTAGCGTAGAACTTAAAAGTAATTAAACCTAACTAACCTAAGGACATCACACACATCCATGCCCGAGGCAGGATTCGAACCTGCGACCGTAGCGGTCGCTCGGGTC
Organism: Schistocerca gregaria; assembly: GCF_023897955.1. Classification (NCBI taxonomy): domain Eukaryota; kingdom Metazoa; phylum Arthropoda; class Insecta; order Orthoptera; family Acrididae; genus Schistocerca; species Schistocerca gregaria. The sequence goes on along the minus strand of NC_064923.1, from coordinate 62,796,191 downwards.
CCGACTGCAGCGCCTAGAACCGCACGGAAACTACGGTCGGCCAGCATGGAAAGAAATGGGGCAAATCTGTCTAGCTGACTACCTGCGTACCTAAGTTTGACGCCGTCGGCATTATTACACTTACTAGAGAAAACTTTGACCCATGAATAAACAGTAACGCGATCGGACTGCTATTGATGAACTATTAGGTATAAGGTAATTGTGTGTGGCGCAATTAAATTTGTAGCCAATAAACTCCTATGTCTGGTCCATGTTTCATCGTGTTATGTTACTCGGCAGTTACGCTTTCGTCGTTAAGTTTTGCTCACCAATGTAATTATTGTTACACTCTTTTCTGCTTTATTAATTTTATTTATTACATGTTAAGCATGCAAAACGAGGTCATTGCATTCCATTTGCGCACAGTTCAATTTAGTACAGTAATCTAAGTGAACTTTGTAAGCCATCTTCTATAAAACGTCTTTATTATGAAGTATCCCTACGCAAATTGCAAACCAGTAAAGTGGTGCAAAGGCTCTCTTTGCATCGGAATGAAATGATCGTAGGGCACTGTTGGCCGGGAGACCCCATGCAGGGTGTTCGGCTGCCAACGAAAGCGTAACTGCCGAGTAACATAACACGATTAAACATGGACCAGTCATAGGAGTGGCTGATAGAGTACAGTAAGTACGGTAACTGAAAGAAATGCCCAGTGTGACGAACAGAAATGACACTTTTTTTCGCAATCAATAATTACTCTTGAGTCATTGTGATTCATAATGGCCTCATTGGCATTAAGAAACTAAGGTAACGTTGTTCTTAACAAGGTGCGTGATCACCTTGGTCAGAATTACCAGGTTTGGAACTTGCTCGATTGTCAGTCACATGGTTGGTAAGGAGCTCTTGTGATACGTGCCATTCCTGCACCATAACAGCTGACAACTGCTACATGGCAGTCGGTGCATGTCGACGTGCCAGAATCTGTCTCCCCAAGGCGTCACGCATAATTTTGACCACTCAGTGTATCGTGTACATACATTTGAAGGTCAGTAGGCTCAAAAACGTTACGCCTCCGCACAACACAACACTTGGACAACAAACACAATCATATTCGACCAAGTGGGACGTACCCTCGTATGGCGAGAGGAGGGAACTTGTGTGGCATCCAGGATCACAGCGGAAAGTGCATTGCCGTCCGTTGTGATGACACACCCTATTAAGAACCATGAATCGCCTTTGTAGTGTCCAGGGGACCATCATGAAATGCGATGACTTCAGAGTAATCTCTCTTCGCCTTACTGCGTAATTCTCTCAGTCACTTCTTGTACTACATTACAGAAGTTCTCTCAACCTAGGCTCCAATTTACATCGAGCTATGTTACCTAACAGTGACACATCATTCGAAAATGGCACAAAGTGGTAGCAAAAATGGTAAGTAAATATCAGGAAACTGAAAAAACTAAATATGTAAAAAAGTGAATAAAGATTGATGTTTCAGGCAACGGCATATTTTAAAATTGAATAACCGATGTACAGAATTCTGAGGTGAGAAAATGTATCCGGGAAAAAAAGTTATACAGTTACCACACTTGAACAGAGAAAATTGATTTTGCGAAATGAATTGTCTCGTGGCAGTTATATTACTAAAATTTAGTTCACATCACTAACTGACTCTGGAAAGTGAAATATAGTGGAAATAAACAGATTGATTCCATTGAACAATCGCCAACAAGTTAGTCACATCCGCTTAATGTTGTAGGTACAGTGAGTAAAGTAAACGAAAGTCTGCATCTCTAATCTAGCAATGGTTTACCATTATTGATTCTTATTAGTTCACTGTGTGTTACCCGTCCTGTACTCAAGCCAGTTGTGTGCAATGATTGGGAGATCAACGTTCTAGTACAACTGTATCGCTGTAAACCATAATAGTTTACTGATAAACCTATCATTTTTAAGAACGGTTGTTGGGATCCGGTGTAATGATGTGGAAAGCCTGGCTCATGAAAGTAACTGAGGGAATGTGATCGAAATCGGTACTTGGTGTGCACAGAGTTTGCAGATAATCAACATTTTTCTGACAACTAACTCTTCAGTACTTATACGTACAGGACAGAAAGAACGTCAGAACTGGTACATGCACTAGCTTTTACATGCCAGAGTTACGTCGAACTATGTGTCTCTATAATTATCTTCAGTCTGCCTGACTGCTTATGATGGTATGTGATTCTGGAACTGGAACAGTGTACAAATGTGACCTGACGTTTGATCGTCTTGCTGCTCCTATGTCTGATTCTCGTGTTATTTATGTTTATAGCATTGATGACAGCTGGACTGCCAATCAAAATCCAGATCTGTAATACAATAAAAAACACAGATGACATTAGGACCGATACTTACATACTTTCTATCCCTGGTTCCACCACATTCCTGGGGCACAATCACTGCCATTGAATCAAACATGGTTTATACGTTTGTGTGCAAATATGGCACAGCATAGAAAATCATGTGAAATAATACTAAAAGAAGAAACTATTGCTAGAGTATGCGTGTATTTGGTTTATAAATTATCCCTGTGATCTGACATCAAAAAATTGCACCCACCTCAAAAATTATGAGTAGGTAATTCGTTAACTAAGAAATTAAGCAAGATGTCAGTTTATTACACTGGAAACATCTGACAAACACTGTCCATGTAAAATTATTAGTAAAGTGTCAGGGTCTTATTCAAATAATAATGTCACACTATAGAATAATAATAGGCGTGAAGTCATATAGTGATTGATGAAATGTTGATACTGAAATGTAGATAGCGCTACAGAACGGTATTCATTTGCGTCTGTGGCTGCAATTGAAGTAAGAGTTCAGACTGAAGCTTGAAAATTACTGAAACATAGAGAAAATAACTTGACTGTCACTAAGGTCCACGTCACTGTTGCAGATAGATCTCTCCACCTTAGTCTGGAAGTGGAAGATGAAGTGACTGCAGAATCAATCACTGGTTTCGTACTTACAACGTGACTGCAGGAACGTGCATCTCAGCACGAAATATCTCGAAGTTCACAGCTCAGCTTATCGAAGAGGCGCTCATATGCTCGCTTATGTCGTGTGGAGGAGAAGTCTGTCAGAGCAGGCGCCTGCCCGTAAAGTGTGAGGTGAAGTGTTTCTTCCGTCTGCTTCCGAGAATAAAGGATTGTTCTTTCGCGTTTTCGTTCTTTACATCATTTAAAGAGGCTCATCTATGTATATTCCGAGCACCGACCAGTAAAAATGAGCCTTGGAAGACGTTGGTCTTCTCTATTCTCTTACCTAGATCAATACGCAGTATAGTAGGAAAATCTAAATCCATTTATTAGCCTCTTCAAAACACTGACACTTACACACATCTCAATACTCAGTGGTGATTAATTATTCTGATATGATTAGACATTTTACTTCTGATTTCATATTAGTTGCAGGATCATCCTGGGAGAAACAGTCTGATAAAATAACTTACCTCCTGCTGAATTTTATATTTATGCAGATGCGGTTGCACTCAAAACATGTTACAGTGTAAGCGCATCAAAGGAATTTGATTTAGGAGATGTCGGGATACTATGCTCATTTGAGGTACCGATTAGAATTAGGAGTATGCCAAGTCTACACACGATCATTGTAGTATATCACACATTCAGTCTCTTTTGCATAGCTGTTCTTAATTTCTTTTATCAAACATTGTAGGTGGTATAGGAATAATATCTCTTCCTTCCCGAATAACGTTGCAAGGTCATCATAACTAAATGTTTAGTGTTCTTTCTCTTGCGCCACATTCTCGATTGATAAGTAGTCAGCAAACTTCTCTCATTACCTAAGAATATCTTTCTATCAGTTTGGGTACAAAGACAAAGTATCATTGTTAATTATGTGTAAAGACACAGTCTCTGTAACAGCACGACTCAGCATCACATAACTGTTTGTTGGCAACTGCTTTTAGTCCCTACATGACCGCATCGTTTGTATGTAAATAGTGTGGTTGCCACTCGTTCCTCCATAGCAGCAGTGAGCCCTTACTGTATAGATAGGTAAGCGGTCAGTGACGCAACACTGTGGGAGGTCCCCTTGTGTTGCGGCTCCCCTTTGTCGGTAGCAAGTAAGTGCCTAGGCGAGCCTACCCTGAGGGTAGCTGTGGGCTGGCCCGGCCCTCGCACCCCAGCTGCCTCTCTGGCTAACCGGGTTTTGCATGCCCCATACCTTTACCTCGTGGTATTTCTGCCTATCGCGCTCTTTACTTATTTCAATCGTCTCGTTTCGTCGGCCATAAGCATCATTAGCATTCATCCCCTCACCATACGATCATGACACAATTCGCGTAAGTACCGGTACATTCCACAAATACAATTATTCTTCTTCTAAAGCCATCACAGATGCTTTTCTTGCATCAGTTTTCTCGCCTTGCCATAATTCCGTAATGAATTTATTGAGGTATCAACTCAACGTTACCCATTTAAATATCATCTGTTTTTACACTCTCATTACATCATTCCACTTCAGTTCATTACAGTGATTCTTTTATATTTATTTACAGTTTTATTGCTTCATACTATTTCATTCACATAAAGTTCCCACTAACGTAGTCATTTAAAATCTTTTGGTCAGCAGCCCAGATGAGGTTTATGTCAACTATTAGTTCCTTGTGGACTTATTAATTTACTGGAAGCGCTAAAAATTTTCGCAGATAGATCTACTCAGTAGCCATCTCTCAGTTCCTCGTGCTTTTGCCGAACACTACGAACCATTCTAGGGCCACTGTGGCCACACTACATACATTACTGGACTGAGTTACTGTTTTCTTGCCGGCCGCGGTGGTCTCGCGGATCTAGGCGCGCTGTCCGGAACCGTGCGACTGCTACGGTCGCAGGTTCGAATCCTGCCTCGGTCATGGATGTGTGTGATGTCGTTAGGTTTAATTAGTTCTAAGTTGTAGGGGACTAATGAGCACAGCAGTTGAGTCCCATAGTGCTCAGAGCCATTTGAACCATTTTTTTTTTTACTGTTTTCTTGCACTCTGATCCTTTAGTATGTTAGTTCCCCTTCTGATAAACTTTTGTCGTCCACGTTTCCATCCTGCTTTCACGTCGTGATTCGTTCATTATTTACACTGTTGGTATTCAATAGGTCGTGCGGTAGCCTTCTCGCTTTCCACGCCCGTGATCCCGGGTTCGATTCCCGGCGGGGCCAGGGATATTATCTGCCTCGTGATGACTGGCTGTTGTGTGATGTCCTTAGGTTAGTTAGGTTTAAGTAGTTCTAAGTTGTAGGGGACTGATGACCAAAGATGTTAAGTCCCATAGTGCTCAGAGCCATTTGAACCATTTTGTATTCAATAATGCTCAAGCCTGATTTGGTTCTTTACGCAAACATGAAGTTCACACTATGGCAATTTATTATATTTTACACACCTTTCACCACCGTGGATATTTACCTTACCTTTCTCACACAATTTTTTTTTCCTTTTTTCTTACATTCATCCACATTTCATCAAGTTTCGTGAGCCATCTCTCATCCAGCGTAGATAAAAAAAAAATGAAACCCATTCCTTCCTTCAATATGAGGCAAGTTTAGTATAATCTTTTGATTATCTTCTGCTTTCGTCATGGTTATGCTCAAAAGTACAGCACTCGGTCTTGTCAGTGGTACATGGAGTTAGATAAAATTGTCATATCACACTCTCACTAACTCGCATACCCATATAAACCGGCGTATAGCATTCTTGTTAATCATCGACACGTGACAGCATTACTTCATGACTGGGAAAAACCTAACAGTGCAGTGTCCCTTCATATCTGCTAATCCTAACAGTGCAGCGTTCCTTCATGTCTGCCAGTAAATCATCATCAAGCACCTTGGCCTCTTGCACGGTGCTGTATCGTATCCGATGAATCTATAAAAAAATAAATCTCAACCAATGGATACATCTTCATCTGGCCAAATACAGCCAACGATCTGTGCAATGCATCTCTTCTCATTATATCCTACAGCACGCTCTCGGTTACTTCTGATGAAAATTGAACTTCATCCATGCAGGAATATTCCTTTTACTACGACCCCATAACTGTTACATTCTTCACAGGATCACTTTATTTAAGTGTCACAACTGCATCCTCGTGTGAAAGGTCTGACACTGGTTTCCACGTCTCTGCTTTTTTCTTCAACGTCTCTCATTCTCTGAGTAGATATGGGAAATGTTATGGCTTCCACTTGAGATATGGCTTTATAGATTTTCTAGTTCTACTAGAGTGCTGTGAACAATTTTTCGCACTCAGTGGGACCTATATAGGTATTAGGTCCTTTTGGATCTCTTCCATGATCGTAGCAAAAGGGACCTATATAGGTATTAGGTCCTCTTGGATCTCTTCCATATCCACAGAGTACGTATCATCTCCTTTCTTGATAACAGGTGGCTCGTTTGTAATGTCTCTTCTTCACATTCCATTCAACAAATTTTGCTTAGAATGGCCTCACAATGTTTATTCACCTTTCTGAGATTCCCAACGCATATTTCCTTCCTAGTTTCTTAACCTGAGTGTGTCAGCTTATAGGTAATCTTTCCCGTCGCTGTTATGTACTCCGACCAATAGAACGTCAAAAATATTCCTTCTACCTGAAGTATCGTCATCACCGTTTCCACCCTTTACCATTAGTCTGTCAGAGCGTAAGCCAAGTATTTTAAGTTAAGAATTCGAAAATCCTTTTCTACCATATTGTTATTTATATACCCTGTCTCGTCATCTTTGGATCCATTGCCCCATACGTCCTTTCATTCGCCGTCGTCTCTGGCATTTAACGAGCTTATCCTGTGCCAAACTGCTGCGAACCAATCTGAAGTTGCATCTTCCGCAGCCGGCTGTGAAACGTATCCAACGACCAAGTACGCACAGGTGGTAAGTTTCAATGGCGCCGCCGTTAGAAAGCATTTTGCCTAGACATCTTGGTAAGTTTATTACCCTAGACATCGGTTGTTAAACGTCAGTCCAGTTCGAACACGCTACCAAATTCTCCCTACCTCGATAACGTTTTATTCTTCGTGACACAGTGTGCTCACTAACGCCATAGCATGCCCCTGACTGCGACTCCATCAAATTCCATTCCTCCACAAGAGCAATTATGCGGTCACGAATAGCTTGTTGACGTTGTGACTCGACTCAGAGCGATGAGGCTGAGCTATTTCGCTTTGATCTTGTACTGTCATTGGCTGTTATAGAACAATTTCTGTTCTTGCAGTCCTAAATTTCTGCGACCGACTGTCAGTCTATTATAGGAAATATCATCAATACTGTGTGAATAATGCTCACATGTTTTTCACTGTAAATTTTCGACTCCAGGGAGGTCATTCCCCACCTGAAGTAGCTCCCACTAATTTATAACCAAAATTCCGTTGCATCTTTTGAGAGGAATTAAGTTCACTCCATCCAAGTGGTTTTCATATAATGCAGTGGAGTGTTTCACTGATAACAAATCGTTGAACAAGGAGAATATAGACTTTACGTTAGAAAAGTCTTCACATATAAAGCGTGCACATTGTTGATTCAGCTGTAACTTATCATGCAATCTATCTGTAGCTATTATAAACATATTGTAATAGTAGAAGAGATTCTGTACCTTCTCGGAAAAGATCTGAAATACTGAGAACAAAAGTTTCTAGAAAATTTTGAAGTAATATTTTCTCGTCCGCACGTTCCCAAGATATATACCCAAGTGTAGCTCGCTGCATTTCATTCACGTTAATGCTTTGCCGGACTTTAACTCTGGCTAGGAGAGTGTCTGTAAATGACGTTGTAAAACGGACATCAACAAAAGTAAAACAAGAACATTACTTAACGCATTCAAAGCAAATCAGGCGATGCTGAGGTTATCACATTACAAAATGAGACTGTGAAGTACTAGGTGAGTTTACTTGTTGGACCAGCTGTAGTATATTGATTAATCCTTGCTACTGTAGTGTCATCTTGAAGCTACGAGAAAGGAGGACAGGCGTTCTAAGGCGCGGAAGCAGAGACGATGCTAAGGGCAGACGAAACTAGGAGATATATTGTTACACGAAGTAAACCGTAAGGAGAGAGCCTTGCGAAAAGGAGACGCTCCCAGACGCGGTCCCAGGGCGTTAGTTACTCTTCAAGGTACTAACATGTAACTTCATATGTCGTCTAGACGCTGTGGTAGGTTGCCACCGTAGAAGTTTGTAACCAACCGGCACGTACTGCCGTATAAAGCCAGCTTGATACCAGCCCTAAGAACAGCATCGTCAGTAGACTCACAAGGGTTAGAAAGAGAGCGAAAACTGCAAAAGCTGTTGACCTAGCACTCCTTACTCCGGGGTGCCAGAGGGGCGGGGCTAAATGACGTATAACAATAATGTTGCAAGCATTATTTGGCAGAGCAGTTACGTTTAGCTTTCAGCTGAATAATATTGATACCAAATTTGGACTTAGTGCAACTGCATTAACATCCCCGCCTTAGGAGCAGTAGAGGGGACCTAACTAACCCGTGACTGGCAGGCACCTGCAAGAGACCTGTGGGATTGGATGGGTGGCTTTAAGTGGGAAAGAACAGTGCCCCCACGCGCCTCTTAAAACCACTACATTCCGCATTTTGGCAGAGTTCTCAGTCAGACGATCTCGGCACCGAATCTGCATCAGTCGACTGCAGCTTCGGTCCAGCTCCGCTTAAGTCTGCTCTCTCACTTGGAGTGCCTCAGTCAACAGTGTGTCATTCAGTATGTTTTGTTTTGCAACTAAGTTATTGCCTTAAGATGGTGCTAGTGTTTGCTACTGCGGTTAGCATCCACTCCTGGGACATCTGCAATGCCTCCTGCTGTAACACTTTTATTCGTGCTTTTTCTAACCCTCGAACTAGCCTCCAGTGTATTAGTTAGTCCTGTCTGGAATAAACAACTATTTCAATACCCTGTTTGTCCAAGAGTTTCCACAACGAGCGCCTACCGAGTCTGACCACCTGCATTTCTAGTAAATGCCCGTACCAGCGTTCAGATGGAAGAAAACAATAAAATGCCTTCATTGTGAATTGTCCTTCTGCCTTCTACTCTGTACTGCTCGGGAGCGCAGACTCACCTGTAACCCCTTTTTCCCCTCTGCCACTTAAGTCAAGGCATGACAAAGCAAAATAACGGATGACTGGCGACATCAAAAGAAAGTAAAATGACGACTGAGAACAGCGAGAATGGTGTTTACGATAAAAGAGACATATATTTACACAGAAAACATTATGTAGTCAAAAGTAGTTGGTCACTCCTATCTAATACAGAATTCACCAATAGACGTCACGAGAGGCGGAGCAACCACAATAAAAGGAGCCGGGGTGTCCTGTGTAATAGACAGAGAAACAGTAACAGCACAAAACGTTACTCAGGAGAGATCAGTGATTTAAACATGTGGTCTAGTCTCGATATATCCCGAATAACAAATCCATTAGGGACTTTTCATCTCCTCTGAAACTGCCACGTCGACAGCTGAGGATGTCTGTGAAGTGGAAACCTATAGGATCAACAACAGCAAGACCACATATAGTGACAGAGACTGTCGAGTATAGGCTATTTTCCCATGTTTGAAATAAGGATCGAATTCGTGTTATTCGAAGCGATTATAAGATGCAAATCGCATTTACCGTCAATACTGTCACAAAATATATCTTATTTTTATGTAATTAAGGCTTAAAATCATTAAATATCAAGATTTTTTCACGTGACCGAAAACGCTCTGCTTTTGGCTGACACACTGGACGCGTCACACACTTGGAGGGAGATGAAGCTATACGTGTTACTACAATTTTAAGTACCTTTTCAGCAAATACTTTGGCTATTTTGTGATGTAAAACGCATTTACAATCTTCTAAGTAGCAACAGAAACAAATTTTATGAACGATGATTCTGCAAACCTTACGCAAGTGATGCGTTCATGCTCTACTCATTTAGAGCAGCGATTTGTGCAAGGACGGACATTCTTTTCCCTGCTCGCTGCAGCACCAATGAATCCTCTCTGAACAAAGGAATTGGGGAAAATTTGCAAAACGATTTTGCACGTAATCTGAATATCGCATTAGCGAGAACTTGTTGCAGTAGTTCTTTCGGTGGTTGGGTGTATTGTGCATAACTTCACATTAATCTTCGTCTGAGAAATGGCAACTTGGGGTAGCTGCATCTACATTGCTTACAAAGAATTATCTTTCTTGGAAAGAATTGCTAGTATTAAAGATATAACCTGACTCCCGCAGTACAATAAGGTTAAGCAATATGAGATGTTGTATGTGAAGAGATATAAAGCATAAACAATATGCAGTAACATAAAAGTAAGGACTGTGCTATTTGTGAGTGAATTAACGTCATGTGGCCGAAACAGATTTAACTTCATTTTATGTTAGACGATGAAACTTCAAAATCTTAAACAATAACAATCCTAGGTGGACAGTACAAAGATAAAAATATTGTTTATCATAAGGTAAAGGGAGTGTGGTCATATAAACTAGAACATATCTTCTTGAATATGACATGTGTGAACAGCTATTGCCAATGTAAGCTCATGTAAACGCCAAGGAAAATACAAAAATACACTGTTTCTAATCGACGGGGAGAGGTTTTGTAATTGTGATTTGATTTTCGTATGAAAGTATTGTCGATTTGTTTCATAAATACTTTATAATGTTACTTCAAGCTAGATTATAATCAGGGGCCTACGGATATCATCTTTTAATATTCGACAGTCCACCCAACTACCCACCGAACTATCAATGATGCCCCAAGAAAGGGGTATAACGATGATTTTATGAAGAGTTACATTCCTTGGCCTGACGCTATTCATTGTAGCAATGGGAAAGCGTATCTAGGAGGTAAATAAATGATAACTGGATAGTGCAAGACACTTTTAATTAAGTAAGGGAACTTGGGCATCGACGTGATAGCATTTTGCCGACACAGTGCTACCAATTTCTACGCATCTTCTCACTCTCTGAAACACTGAAAAAAGAAATTTCAGAAGTTTTTATGCATGTATTTGTAGAGTGTGTTACTACATAGCATTTGTAATCCACATTACGAAGCATAAATTTCATGACATCACTGTGAAGTACGCACATCAAAAAATGTTTTGCACCACCTCGTTTCCGAGAATTCCGGAACCTGTACAATACATTGTAATAGAGATTAACATAAACATCATTTCCACACTTTTTACTGCTAATGAAAACCATGCAATGCATGGTGTACCACAATACAGCAAGACCTTCAGACGTGGTGGTCCAGACTGCTGCACACACCGGTATGTCTAATACACGTTCTCTTGCACTGATACCTGCCTGAATTCGTATTGGCATACTATCGAAAAGTTCATGAAGGTACTGGTGGTCCAGATTGTCCCACTCCTTAATGGCGATACCTCGTAGATCCTTCAGACTGGTTGGTGGGTCACGTCGTCCATAAACAGCCCTTTTCAATATATCCCAGGCATGTTCTAAAGGGTTGATGTCTGGAGAACATGCTGGACACTCGTCGAGCGATGTCGTTATACTGAAGGAAGTCATTCACGGGATGTGCACGATGGGGCTCAAAGTGTCGTCCAAGAACACGAATGTCTCGATAATGTTTCCAATATGGTTGCACTATCTGTCGGAGGATGGTATGACGTATCGTGCAACTGTTACGGCGCCTTCCATGACCACCAGCGGCGTACGTCGGTCCCAGATAATGCCACCCCAAAACAGCAGAGAAGCACCATCTTGCTACACTTGGTGGACAGTGTGGCTAAGGCGTTGCCTCAAAACACGTCTCCGACGATTGTCTGGTAGACTGCGTATGCGACACTCATGGATGAAGAGAACGTGATGCAAATTCTGAGCGGTCCATCGCTTTGGTTCACTCCGAGAAGCCAGGGCATTTTCCTTGTTGAGAGCTCTTCCTGGCACAAAGTAACAACGCGGACTCCGATCACTATTGATCGTCTAGGCATGGTTGAACTACAGACAACACGAGCCGTGTACCTCCTTCCTGGTGGAATGACTGGAACTGATCTGCTGTCAGACACCCTCCATCCAGTAAGCGCTAAGGGACTTTGTCGGTGGTACAATATCCTCAGTGGACGTCTATCTTCAGTTCTGGGTACTGGAGTGACGCAAAACTTCTTTTGATGTGTGTAGCATTGTGACAGGAGGAGCAGTGAGGTAGGCAGTGACGTCAGAGGCATCACATGAGTGTAATAGGGAGTTTTAGCGGGCTTTCAAATTATTTGGATTGTATTTCAGTTGTTATAAAGGAATTCTGAAATTTAAGAAGGGAAAAAGAACGTTATGAGCCTCAAATTATATAATTTACCATTTAAGATCATTTCCAGAAAACACTCAAATAATGTACTATGGAGGGTTGTTGTAGAGAATCGGTAAAATCAGCGGATGTCATCGCTCGTGCTTTGCAGACTGCCCGGCAGTCCAGCTGCACAGTGAGTGTAGGTAGGTAGTTAAAAAGAGTGAGATAAAACGGTCGACTGGCTCCCATAAACACCATATTTCTGTATTTGTGCTGAACGACGCTTGTAATCTTAGTAGAGAACGACACCATTGGACAGTGGATGACGGGAATTAATAATCACGTTATATCCTGTGGCGGCCCGTGGAATGGCTAGAAAACGTTACCACCCTTCATGTGTGATACGAACAGTAACGTACATGATGGGTGGTATTGCGCTATGGTTTTGGTTTTCGTGGTTAGGGTGTAGCGCCGATACTGTGTTTAAGTAAATCTTGCATGAGGAACTATATGAACTCATTTCACTACATTGTGTACTGTGTACAGTTAAGGAAGATGGTGGAGACGATGATTAAAGCAGAAGGTAATGCAATAGTTTGAGTACAATGCCATTAATAGAACAGACTCGTCTGCCCAGAGTTCCGACATGAATCTATTGAAACATCTTTGAAATAAGTCAGACTGTCGACTTAGCTCCAGACCCAGCCTGCAAAAGCAATCACATTCTTTGGTTTCGACTCTTGTGGAAGAATGGGCTACCATTCCTCTACATTGAGACACCTCATTGCAAGTGTCCTCACCAGCGATCAAGTCGCTATAAAGTTGAGATGAACACACTCCACATTAAGGTCTACTAACAGATGTCAGTCAACTAAAGATCAAGCAGTGTATAAATTCAGGTTTTAGAGCTTCATTAACTGAAATGTCAGTCAGTGCTTGAGAGGACGTGAAAATACTATTAAATAACAAATACAATGTATTTTTTCTACAAAAATATTTTATATTTTGTACACACCGGCACCGTACATACAATTTGTTTAAGAATACTAGTAACGCGTAGCCTTTTTATGTTTTAGGGATTTTCCGAAATCATTTACCTGGTCTGTAGCCATATGTGGATATCGTTAGCGAACATTAAATAGCGTGAACGTTTCCATACGTAGTGGCACAGGAGAATCCGTACATTATACGTGTACATATATTAACTATTGAATGGATACTAAATTGAGTAGGGGAGGAGAGTAGTTTATGTCTTCATTTGACAAAAAGGTCGTGAAGAGATTCATAAGTGTTTGGACTGAAGAACGAAACAACATCCTTGTGTCATTACATGTCACTAGCTTCCATATAGATCTTTGTCGTCTATTGTAATATCAGATACATTCTGGTTAATTTATTAATGTCATTGCACCTACCTTTCATAAAAATGAAGTTTGCATATAATTAACTGTTATACAGCAAGGATCGTCAAGTTCGGTAATAATTTAGTTTTTAAACCTAAACAAAAATCTCCTGGAAGATTAGTTATCCGCATTAAAAACATACCCGGATACCTCGATTTAATACAGGTATGTGACTACAATAACAATGTTTTGCTACTTCAGGAGCCTCTTATGAAAAAGCTGAACACAAAATGTTAACTGAAACAGTAATAATTTGCCACATCTTCTAGCAGCATGTTAAAAACAGCACTATATGCTAAACTATCGACATTAAATAAGAACAATGTCATAATAATTCCCTCTGTAAATTCAATCATTGATCACCAAACGAAAAATACATTACATTTTCAGACAGTATTTCAGGCACTGATTCTCGTAGAAATAACTTCGAAAAATTTTTACGAATATTTACCTCAGCCGCTGTAGCCTTGGCGCAGTTACAAGGTGTCAGTTCATAACGAAGAAATGTCCAAATTTTCTTTCAGTTTCCGTGACAAGGGCGAGTTGTTTACGCTGTGCTTCTTAGGTCTTTATTCCACATCTGCTCCGATTCACATCTTCCTCCTGAGTATTGAAATCCCTGTAAAGTGAAGCTGGATGGTGGCTACGACGCAGGTTACTTGCAACAAATTTTTCCGAAACTCATTAGTAAAAGGTTTTTTGTTATGTGTTTGATGAGAAAGTAAACAAGACTCTCGAGATATTACACAGTGGATTTTTGTCCGAATATCAATAGCAAAAGAAGGACCGGAAAATGGACAAAGAGGGTATCAAATGGAGTAACGTGAGATTTAGTTTTCCATTCAAGTATTTAATTTCTCGAAAGAAATCAGGCCGTTGAAAAAATAAGTAGTGATCTGAGGAAAACTTAGAATATTTCAGAACCAGCTGCTGCTAGCTACGTAAATAAAGTGTCAGAAAGCGAATATGATTGAGGCTTAGATATTTTGCACATAAAAAGTGACGTTAGTGTGATTTTTAATTGCAGAAAATGCTTTCTCCGAAGGAAGCATTAAATACAGGAGACTTCGTAAAAAGAAGATGCCAGGAAAACAAATGATATGTCAGGAACAATACGTTTCCTGAACCAAACTTGAAAATGAAAAGTAAATAAAACCTACATGTTCATTTATTGTGTTGTGATATGATTTGGCTAAATGTAAGCAATAATACAGAGAAGAGAGACATTGGACGTGTCATGGCACGATGTCCTAAAGCATTTACAGCAAATGAGGCCCCGAGTCAGAATTTAAAGTTCAGTGTCTAACATACAATCTTTGTATTTTAATGATCATTAGAGGGCATTTATCTGTTGGATTACGCAGCTCGTGTAGCATGCTATTGTGTTGCGTTGAGATACTTCTATCATCTGCGTTCGAACTCGTGAAAAAGTGTAAACAAATTTTCAGTCTCAATTTTTTTTTTCAAAATGATAAAGAGAGAGAATGTTGATTCTCAATCGGCACCTCGTTTGCTGTATACGATTTCGAGAGTCTTGCTAATGCTCGGAAAATGTTGATACTGTTAATTTTATTTCACGTTCTCTCCCAAATCGATTAACGAAATATTACAGAATTAGTTCCTACACTACTTTTTTTTCATTTGTCGCCTCTCTCTCGTTATTCATCGACAGTTTAACGTACAGTGTATTAGTTTCACTTTTGAAATTAACGTCTTAGAAGGGGATTTCGACTGCACGTCCCAATTTACCGCACATGCAAGATTTGGCCGGAATCGAAGTGACAGAACTTGAAGTTTCTGATAAAACTGGACACGGTGAAATAAAATACTAATCGCTCTTGACCAATATGAAATGACTAATTTCCCAGTTAAAAACTCGAAACGCAGAAATGCGCTACCACATAACTATACGAAGATGTATAAAGGTCAAAATATATAAACACTTTCAAATGGCTGTGAGCGCTATGGGACTTAACTTCTGAGGTCATCATTCCCCTAGAACGTAGAACTACTTAAACCTAACTAACCTTAGGACATAACACACATCCACGTCCGAGGCAGGATTCGAACCTGCGACCATAGTTCTTGTAGACAGATCTGGGTTTTTGTTCAGTACGAGTATGAAGTACGAGTTATGCATGTACTGAGTTAGCATGGCGGTTGAACTTAACTGTATTCTTAAGTGAAATAACTTAAAATTATAGCTATTCGACAACAAAAAATTACCCAGTGTTCACATCATTTAATAAAATGAAGCAGAGCACCCCTAGAACAGTAAACAAAGTTGCATTTCGTAATGTGGTATGAACATGAACATGAACTTCCGACCACAGCGAAGAACATTAACAGGAGAGTACCATGAAAACTCCTTTATTGTACCGTTGTTACGTTTCTCTGCAGTGTGTCTCTATCTCCGCGAGCCTGATGCTGTGAAATTGTGGCTAGTCGCCTAAATTTAAACTTAATGAATCGGTTCTGGGTTGTAAGAGGATGGTGACATGATTTCCGGATGTACAAGCGTTTAGAAAAAGAATCGCAAAGTAAGCGGGTTTTAACAGATGTGAAAATAACCGAACTATCAGTTCAATAAGTCACAGCTGCAAAATACTAACGCGAATTCTTTACAGGCGAATGGAAAAACCAGTAGAAGCCGACCTCGGAGAAGATCAGTTTGGATTCCGTAGAAATATCGGAACACGTGAGGCAATACTGACCCTACGACTTTTCCTAGAATCTAGATTAAGGAAAGGCAAACCTACGTCTCTAGCATTTGTAGACTTACAGAAAGCTTCTGACAATGTTGACTGAAATACTCTCTTTCAAATTCTGAGGGTGGCAGGGATAAAATACACGGAGCGAAAAGCTATTTACAATTTGTACAGAAAATAGATGGCAGTTATAAGAGTCGAGGGACATGAAACGGAAGCAGTGGTTGGGAAGTGAGTGAGACAGGATTTTAGCCTCTCCCCTATGTTATACAATCTCTATATTGAGCAAGCAGTGAAGGAAACAAAAGAAAAATTCGGAGTAGATATTAAAATCCATGGAGAAGAAACAAAAACTTTGAGGTTCACAGATGACATTGTAATTCAGTCAGAGACAGTAAAGGACCTGGAAGAGCAGTTGAACGGAATGGACATTGTCTTGAAAGGAGGGTATAAGATGAACATCAACAAAAGCGAAACGATAATAGTGGAATGCAGTCATATTAAGTCGGGAGATGCTGAGGGTATTTGACTAGGAAGTGAAACCCTTAAAGTAATAAATTGGTTTTGCTATTTGGGGAGCAAAATAACTGATGATGGTCGAAGTAGAGACCATATAAAATGTAGACTGATGGGTAGATCACATAACTAATGAGGAAGTGTTGAACATGATTGGGGAGAAGAGAAGTTTGTGGCACAACTTGACTAGAAGAAGGGATCGGTTCGTAGGCCATATTCTGAGGTGTTACTTAAAAACCGTCTTTATTGCAAATATTTTTATTCATATGACCGGTTTCGGTTCATTCAGAACCATCTTCAGAAGATGGTTCTGAATGAACCGAAACCGGTCATATGAATAAAAATATTTGCAATCAAGACGGTTTTTAAGTAACATTATAATTTCACTGATTTCTGTTGTCCCAAAAGACATTATGTCTGTTTTTGCATATTCTGAGGCATCAAGGGATCACCAGTTTAGTATTGGAGGGCAGTGTGGTGGGTAAAATAGACCAAGAGGCGCCTAAACTAAGCAGATTCAGGTGGATGTAGGTTGCAATAGGTGCTGGGAGAGGAAGAAACTTGCACAGGAGAGAGTAGCATGGAGAGCTGCATCAAAACAGTCTGAGGACTGAAGACCTCAACAACAGTGTGAGAATATTACGGCATATTGATAATATTTACTTATGGACCGTATGACAGCAACTGAATAAAACACAATTTTACTGCCATACGCGTTTCGCCTTTATTTTCTGCAAGGCATCATTAGTGGCCTGGAATATGTACATATGTTAGCTATTTCATTTACATTTTTGTCATTGGGCCCACAGGTTATAAACAGTTCTGGTGTTTGGTATTTGCTATCAGGTTGTAATGTTCTGAACTGTACTTACAGGTTGCGTGGACAATTTCTTACATATTACGCTCCTGTTGCATTTTTGGTGTTGTTCTTCTTCTTATGAACAATTTGCGGTTTTTTCCACATTCCACAGCACTATGCACTGAAAGCTTGTTGTAATGCAATGTTTTGGTTTCTGTAGCCGACTGTCAAATGTTTTTGCCAAAGATCGAATGCTATTGCCAAACTTATAAGTGTAACTACTGAAGTATTTGTGGTCTGTTCGTGTATGCATTTGTGTGTGTGTGTGTGTGTGTGTGTGTGTGTGTGTGTGTGTGTGTGTGTGTGTGTGTGTGTGTGTGTATTCTGGTGTTATTAATTTTTTTTTTACTGTGAATGTGTGTGTGTGTGTGTGTGTGTGAGGTTATAAACAGTTCTGGTGTTTGGTATGTACATATTCCAGGCCACTGATGATACCTTGCAGAAAATAAAGGCGAAATGCGTATGGCAGTAAAATTATGTTTTATTCAGTTGCTGTCAGACGGTCCATAAGTAAAAATTATCAATATACCGTAATATTACACGCAAGTGAGGAAGACAGGACTATAAAAGTTGAAGATCTCAATACAGCTATGTCAAGCATTCCCTGTCAACGTGTACAACAGGTTCAAGAAAATACATCTGAGACTCCATAAGAAGATACACGATATAAAATTCAACAACACATGCAAAAAGAACGATTTGATTCCAAGTTACATTAATGTAAAGGTTAAAAACAGTTCTACAGTGTCACAAAAGTCGAAATAATTTGCAGAACGATATTCGATACTACATTAAATTAAGACGCTCTATTCGAAAAAAATGCTCCTAAACATGATGCTCTACGAGACTCATCTAGAATTGGCAAAGAACGTAGGAAACGCCGCAGTTTTCATGGAACTAGCAGAAAAAACTGTACGCAACACATACACAGCAATGAAACATTCACAAAACAATCACAAACAGAAGATAATGAAACTAACAGTAAAAAAGACGCAAAAATACATTTACATTTTAAATGTGAAACCACATGAACACCAACACACATTCCATCCACGCTTAGTTAACCTAACAGAGACAGAACTACACGAAAATGAAAAAAATGCTCTTGGAAAAAGGTTTGAAACACTGCACCAATAGCAAAGTGAACACTCAATACATAGAAAATCTTATAGTAGAAACCGAACACATCCTTACACGTGAAGAACAACAAAATAATTGTGAAATAAACATAGGACTGACAAGAGAACTAGTAAAAGAAGAAATAAAAGGCATAATAAAACAAACACAGCAGACACACAATAAGAACAACTAAACAGAAGCAGCTACTATGAAAAGGTTAAAACAAAAGTTAACAGACAATAACGTATTAGTAACTAGAGCTGACAAGGGAAATGTAACAGTACTCATGGATAAAGAGCAATACATCACAAAAACCAAGGAAGACATAAACACCAACGGCATACAAAAACTGAAGTTAGATCCAACTACGCGATTCCAGGCAAATGTAAAACGAACACTGAAAAACGTTCTACACACACTCACAAACAAACAGAGATACTACTTAACACAGAAAAACCCACAAGCACCAACACTCCACAGTCAACCGAAAGTACATAAAGACGGAATGCCAATGAGAGCGGTTGTCAACTTCAAGAAAGCCCCAACATACCACATAGCCAAACACTTCCAAAAGTTAGTTACAAAACGCTATAAAGTAGAAAACAACAGAACAATGATAAACACGAGTAAGCTAATAAAAAACATACAGAACATACAGGTACTACACACAGCATCACTGATTTCATTCGATATAGAAAATATGTATACCTCCATCCCTATCACAGAAACAATAGAAATCATAGAACAAAATCTCTCATCCCACAGCAACCTCACTACAGACGCAATAAAAGAAATAACTGATATGCTCAGACTGATAACTGAACAAAACTACTTTCAGTTTGAGAAAGAATATTATCTACAAACTGATGGACTGCCCATGGTATCCCCAATATCAGGAACACTAGCTAACATTTTCATCAGTCACTTAGAAAATCTGATATTTGATAAGATAACCACAAATGAAAGTTTCAAAATCATATATTGGTTCAGATACGTCGATGACATTATTTGTCTGGTAGATGACCCAAGTGAATAAATAGATGAACTCCATTCAGAAATAAACAAAGCTCATCAGAACATAAAATTCACACTTGAAAAAGAAAATCTAATAAATTTTCTTGACATTACAATTAAAAAAGAAAATGGTAAACATACATTTAACATCTTTAGAAAACCAACAGCCTAAGACACAATAATACATTCCACATCCAACCACCCCCACAGCCAGAAACTTGCAGCACTAAGACACATGTTACATAGATTAAACAGAATCCCACACAGCAAGAGAAACTATGAACAAGAAATGAGTACTATCATACAAATAGCTATGAACAATGGGTATGACACACATGTGGTACACAAGCTCAATCAAAAAATAAAAACACAAATAAAAAACAAAAACAACAGTTCCACAATACAAAAGAACTCACAACCTGAAAACTTACAAACACACTCAACAAACACACACAATGACAACACCACACAGAAAAGAACCAGATGGTACACTATGACCTACACACATAAACTAACACACAGAGTTGCAAACATCCTAAAGAGACAGGGTTTCAAAATAGCATATAAGCCTGGGCAAACCCTTTAATCACACCTAAGCCAGACAGCTACCAAGAAGGACAAATTCCAACAATCAGGAATATATAAACTTGAATGACGAAGTTGTGATCCAGTATACATAGACATGACATGCAGGAATTTTGAAATCATATACAAAGAACATATCAGATGTGGGAAGTATGAAACAAACCATTCCACATTTGCAGAGCATTTAAAACACTACAACCAACATCCTACAAACATGGAACAAGAAATGAAAATAATGAGAATAAGCAACCGTCACAAACATCTTATATAAATTCAAGAAAACTTCCACATCCAGAAAGCTGTAGCAGAAAACAAACATGTAATAAATGAACAAACACACATCTGCACAGGCTCCCTACTACACTTAATAAAGGAAATGATAACATAAAAAAACACTTCCCCACACCATCTGGAGACACACACACACACACACACACACACACATACACACACACAAATGCATACACGAACAGACCACAGATACTTCAATAGTTACACTCATAAGTTTGGCAATAACATTCGATCTTTGGCAAAGACATGTGACAGTCGGCAACAGAAACCAAAACATTGCATTACAACAGGCGTTCAGTGCATAGTGCTGTGGAATGTGGAAAAAACCGCAAATTGGCGTTCATAAGAAGAACAACACCAAAAATGCAACAGGAGCGTAATATGTAAGAAATTGACCACGCAACCTGTAAGTACAGTTAAAAACATTACAACCTAATAGGAAATACCAACCACCAGAACTGTTTATAACCTATAGGCACAATGACAAAAATGTAAATAAAATAGCTAACATATGTACATATTCGAGGCCACTGATGATGCCTTGCAGAAAAGAAAGGCGAAACGCGTATGGCAGTAAAATTGTGTTTTATTCAGTTGCTGTCAGACGGTCCATAAGTAAAAATTATCAATACACTGTAATATTACACGCAACTGAGGAAGACAGGACTATAAAAGTTGAACAGTGTGAGGCATTAGCCGGTAATTTTAGCACAGATTCCAGTTTTCGGCTGGGAAAGACAGTGTACCGAACGGTATCCCCAGGGTTGTTGTATCGAATCGCTATGCGGAAGTTCCGCTTTTTATTTTGAGTTTTACATTATACTTCAAGTAAACGGCCAGTGTATTGTATAGATCAATATTTTCATGGGACATGAAAAGAAAAGGCAACGGAAATTTCCCGATAAGAAAATGTGAGGTGTACACGATAATCTGAAATATAAAATTAGACTGTTTTATTATATTGCAACTGATGAATTATAAGTGATGGAGTAATATTCATCGTAGAAAAGAAAAAGAGTAATACTCTCACCACATTGCACACGTTATAAACACCACAATTTTTCAATTACGTAGTTCTTTTAAAGTATCAGTAGAAAAAAAAAGTCCGTTTTACACATAAAAGATTCTCTTTCATCGCACAGTTTAGCAACAAACAATGCGTAACGCTTTATTTCGCCAAATTTTGTTAAGGAAAACTGGTGAGGAACAATAAACGTGTTTTCATACAACTCCTCGGGATCTGATATGTTTTTTCTCGCTGTAGGTGATAACAGCAGTTTTGAAACTTTTCGATCAAATTTATTAACTGACATTAGATGTAGGTATGGAAGGGCTGCAGTAGATGAGTGCGTTTCGATGATAACCAGTTTAGTAGCGCCCGAAGGCAGCCCTTGATCTTGATAAATCTCGTCGTATCATTGTCGGTTTCTTTATCTCGCCACGATACAGTTAACAGAAAACATTCGTTGTCTTGCACAAACAGCTTTATCATAACAGACAAAATATTATTGTAAACAGGGTGTTGTAAGTTTCCGAAGCGGCGATGATGTAATGATATTTCTGTTGTGTAGACGTGGTCTAGGGGGAAGCCGGCACGGTGGCTCAGCGTGTTCAGTCAGAGGGTTTCGTGCCCTCTGTAATAATAAAACTGAGTCAATCGATCAACAACGAACGTAAATGGATGTCTTACGACGTCCGACCCGAGCAGATGCAAAGAACAAAAGCGACCAAAATGAGATAAAAAAAAAAAGAGGGTAGCGTCTTTGATTCATTATCAAAACGTCTTCGGTCCCGAATTCGATCCCCGCCACTGCCTAAATTTTGATAAATAATCAGCATTGGCGGCCGAAGACTTCCGGCATTAGAAGTCAGCCTCATTCTGCCAACGGCCTTGTCAAAGAGGGTGCAGGAGCGGAGAGAGTTTCAGCGCACTCTCTGGTCGTGGGGTGGGAAATCGCCCCTAAAGGCGGAAGAATCAGCAATGATCAACGACAAGAGGATGCAGAAGGCAATGGAAACCACTGAATTAAAGACACGTAACGTGTATCCACAGGACATGTGGCCTGTAGTTGAAGAAGTGTCATGATGATCTCTCCATTGGCAAACGATTCCGGAATAGTCCCCCATTCGGATCTCCGGGAGGGGACTGCCAAGGGGGAGGTTACCATGAGAAAAAGATTGAATAATCAACGAACGTATAATGTTCTACAAGTAGGGGCGTAGAATGTCAGAAGCTTGAATGTGGTAGGGAAACCAGAAAATCTGAAAAGGGAAATGCAAAGGCTCAAGCTAGATATAGTAGAGATCAGTGAAGTGAAGTGGAAGGAAGACAAGGATTTCTGGTCAGATGAGTATCGGGTAATATCAACAGCATCAGAAAATGGTACAACAGGTGTAGGATTCGTTACGAATAGGAAGGTAGGGCAGAGGGTGTGCTACTGAGAACAGTTCAGTGACCGGGTTATTCTAATCAGAATGATCGCAGACCAACACTGACAACGATAGTTCAGGTACACAGGACGACGTCGCAAGCTGAAGATGAACAGATAGAGAAAGTGTATGAGGATATTGAAAGGGTAAAGCAGTATGTAAAGGAGGGCGAAAATCTAAAAGTCATGGGCGACTGGAATGCAGTTGTAGGGGAAGGAGTAGAAGAAAAGTTTACAGGAGAGTATGGGCTTCGGACAAGGAATGAAAGAGGAGAAACACTAATTGAGTTCTGTAACAATTTTCAGCTAGTAATAGCGAGTACCCTGTTCAAGAATCACAAGAGGAGGAGGTATACTTGGAAAAGGCCGGGAGATACGGGAAGATTTCAATTAGATTACATCATGGTCAGACAGAGATTCCGAAATCAGATACTGGATTGTAAGGCGTACCCAGGAGTAGATATAGACTCGGGTCACAATATTGCAGTGATGAAGCGTAGGCTGATGTTTAAGACATTAGTCAGGAGGAATCAATTCGCAAGGAAGTGGGATACGGAAGATCTAAGGAATGACGAGATACGTTTGAAGTTCTCTAACGCTATAGATACAGCAATAAGGAATAGCGCAGTAGGCAACACAGTTGAAGAGGAATGCACATCTCTAAAAAGGGCAATCACAGAAGTTGGGAAGGAAAACAAAGGTACAAAGATGGTAGCTGCGAAGAAACCATGGGTAACAGAAGAAATATTTCAGTTGATTGATGAAAGGAGGAAGTACAAACATGATCCGGGAAAATCAGCAATACCGAAATACAAGTCGCTGAGGAATGACATAAATAGGAAGTGCATTGAAGCTAAGACGAAATGGCTATACGAAAAATGTGAAGACATCGAAAAAGATATGATTGTCGGAAGGACAGACTCAGCATACAGGAAAGTCAAAACAATCTTTGGTGACATTAAAAGCAACGGTGGGAACATGAAGAGAGCATTAGGAATTCCACTGTTAATTGCAGAGGAGAGAGCAGATAGGTGGGAAGAATCCATTAAAACCTCTATGAGGGTGACGATTTGTCTCATGTGATAGAAGAAGAAACAGGTGTCGATCTAGAAGGGGTAGGGTATCCAGTATTAGAATCGGAATTCAAAAGAGCTTTGGACGGTCAAATAAGGCAGAAGGGATAGATAACATTCCATCAGAATTTCTAAAATCATTAGGGGAAGTGGCAACAAAACGACTATTCACGTTGGTTTGTAGAATATATGAGTCTTGCGACATACCATCTGACTTTGGCGAAAGCATCATCCACACAATTGCGAAGACGGCAAGAGCTGACAAGTGCGAGAATTATCGCACAATCAGCTTAACATCTCATGCATCGAAGCTGCTTACAAGAATAATATACTGAAGAATGGAAAAGAAAATTGAGAATGCGCTAGGTGACGATCAGTTTGGCTTTAGGAAAAGTAAAGGCACGAGAGAGGCAATTCTAACGTTACGGCTAATAATGGAAGCAAGGCTAACGAAAAATCAAGATACGTTCATAGGATCTGTCGACCTGGAAAAAGCGTTCCACAATATGAAATGGCGCAAGCTGTTCGATATTCTGAAAAAAGTAGGGGTAAGCTATAGGGAGAGACGGGTCATATACAATCTGTACAACAACCAACAGGAAATAATAAGAGTGGACGATCAAGAACGAAGTGCTCGTATTAAGAAGGGTGTAAGACAAGGCTGTAGCCTTTCGCCCCTACTCTTCAATCTGTACATCGAGGAAGCAATGATGGAAATAAAAGAAAGGTTCAGGAGTGGAATTAAAATACAAGGTGAAATGATATCAATGATACGATTCGCTGATGACATTGCTATCCTGAGTGAAAGTGAAGAAGAATTAATTGATCTGCTGAACGGAGTGAACAGTCTAATGAGTACCAAGTATGGTTTGAGAGTAAATCGGAGAAAGACGAAGGTAATGAGAGATGGTAGAAATGAGAAAAGCGAGAAACTTAACATCAGGATTGATGGTCACGAAGTCAAAGAAGTTAAGGAACTCTGCTACCTAGGCAGTAATATAACCATTGACGGACGGAGCAAGAAGGACATCAAAAGCAGACTCGCTATGGCAAAAAAGGCATTTCTGGCCAAGAGACGTTTACTAATATCAAATACCGGCCTTAATTTGAGGAAGAAACTTCTGAGGATGTACGTCTGGAATACAGCATTGTATGTGACACATGGACTGTGGGAAAACCGGAACAGAAGAGAATCGAATCATTTGAGATGTGGTGCTATAGAGGAATGTTGAAAATTAGGTCGACTGATAAGGTAAGGAGAAGGGATTCTGCGTAGTCACTGGAACACACGTCCCTCGGAGTACCGTTTTATACTCTGTCCGTTGCACCAACTCTGCATGGGGACCACGCTGATATAAATAGCTCATGTCTCAGCTGACTCTCGCCAAAAAGCGCTATTTTTTCTAAACACTTGACCATGTAGAGTAGCAACTTGTGTCTCTGTCGTTTCTGTCCAAACCCTGAATATACCGTGAATCTGGACGATTTCGATGATGACGAGTAGGCGCGGTCCCCTTGTCAACGGGGATTTAAAAAAAGGGTATTAACCTGACCGTTGCATTTCGGATATGGACTCGACCAGTGGTTCCCACCCCTTCTGCGACCATTATCCCTGAACGTGATCAGATGATATCCAATACTCCAGTGAAAGTTTGTGACCTAACTAAGCATTAAATTGTAACTAACTGACAATCGTCTTTCAAGATGAAAAATAATTTTCAATTTTTATTTAATGTTGAAACAATTGAAACCCACATGTTTTCTACGTTTCTCACTGCACCAAGGAAAATGATAATTCAACTTTTCGCTTTTGTTTCCATTGTCACCGAACTCGTAGGTGTGTGTTTACACCTGTATCCAGCGAATGGAATCGGTGTTCTTAAGAATTTTTCCGATGTTAGTAGCTACTAATCATCTCTCCAAGAAAATAGCTAGTGCTCGCCGAACTTTCGATGGATTAATATCTGTTCCGTTTCAAGGATATCTGTTTGGAATGTATTACCTTTTCGAAGTGCAAGAAATAGTCTTTTCGCGCGCATTTCGATGTCTCAAAATATTCCGTCTGTCACAGAGTGTGATTTTAGAACCCAGATATTTACTTGGCACTTTTATTCCACATCAGAAAAATTGTTGCTATTAGAATTTATGGACTACGACGAGTGCTACCACTGGATGGACAGCAGAAGAAAACAATTTTATGCAGATTTACTGGAGCGGCGAGTGAAAATTTGTACCAAGTCAGGGAATCGAGCCCAGCACACCTGCTAACTACGCAGGTGCGTTAGCCACTGAGCAATCTTGGCACAGCCAATCGCACAACTGCACTGATTACCCTGGCACGCCTCCCTCCTCAATACAAATTCTCACTGCTGCCCCAATCTACTTTAGATTCCCTCTTAAAAACGAACAGAATTTCCAGTGATCGAGAATTAGTTTGATATCCAGCCTGAATCATAGCTGCAGGTACATATACAAAAGACATGACAATTGCAGGGACTTTACCGGTTTCAAATAGATATGAGTTTCTGAATGTATGCTGAAGTGGCGAGCGAAACACATACCAAGTCCAGGAATCGAACGCGGGTTTTTTGCTTATTAGGTAGGTGCATTAGCCACTAAACCGTGTTTACACAACTGCATGGATTGTATTGACATGCCTTCCTCCTCGATCCAAATTTTCACTGCCGCCCCATTCTACCTTAAATTCCACTTTACAATCCGCCTTCTTAGCTGAGTGGTAACTTGCTTACATCATACGCATCGGGGCCGGGTTCGATTCTTGGCCGGGTTGGAGATTTTCCCCGCTCATCTACTGGGGTTTGTGTTGTCCTCATCATCACTTTATGCTCATCACCGGCACGCAAGTCGGCCAGTGTAGCGTCGACTGAAATAAGACTTGCCCTCTGCGGCCGAACTTCCCCGCCCAACAGTGCCATACGATCACTTCATTTTTCCCCCCTTACACGCAAACAAGACTGTCGAGGCTCTCGGTGTTCTGGAATAGCACCTCAGCAGCGAACGCAATTGCAGCTGTGTTGAGGTTGGTTGTGCCATTTACTTTCGATGCTAAGGTGCTACTCCAGAACATGGTGATCCTCGGAAATTCTGTTCGTCTTTCAGAGGGAATTTAAAGTAGCCTGGGGTGGCAGTCACGATTTGGATAAAGAGGGGTGGTGTGCCAGGGTAATCCTTGCAGTTGTGTGAATCTCTGTTCCGAAATGGTTTAGCGGCCAACGCACCTGGCTAATAAGCAGGAGACCCTGGTTCGATTTCCGAACTTGGTACAAATTTTTAACCACTGCGTCAATCTATATACGTGTAGTCACATCAGTATAAGGGCATTAAATTCTCAGAAATTTTGAGATCTCATCTGTAAAAGAAATAAACAGAATGGTTAGAATGTCCTCCAGTGCTCATAAATATTTACAGTGATATTTTTTTGAGCCCAACCTACATAGGTAGGAATGATCATCAGAATAAAATAAGAGAAATCAGAGCTCGAACAGAAAGGTTTAGTTGTTCGCTTTTCCGGCGCGCTGTTCGGGGGTGGAATGGTAGAGAGATAGTATGATTGTGATTCGATGAACCCTCTGCCAAGCACTTAAATGTAAATTGCAGAGTAATCATGTGGATGTAGATGTAAATGAATCCTGACTTTTAACAAGAAAACCATTCTAACTTCGATGGCTAGTCAGCAACGCATGGACAGAGGCATCTGCGTCTTACTGGGAAAGACATGAAAACCAAACAAACGGTTTAGGAAACAGATTGTTGTCAAGAAGATGAATGTGATATACAAAAAGCTGGAGGTGGGGTGGAAGCAGTCAGGAAAGAGGATGGTACATGGACGAGGGAAAGTCTATCATGTATTCCAAGAAATAACCGAAGACTGAGAAAAACTAACGGAAGGTAGATGGCAATAGAAGATAATCGGGAGCCGCAGGGTTTCGTGTCGCTCAAGGTCGCAATGCATAGAAATATCCACAGGCGGTTTTTATCGAGCAGTGGATGTCAAATTGCTGGTGATGGTGATGCTCCCACAGTGTATCATAATAGTGACCGCTTTGAAAAAATCGTTTTCCGTGGTCACTGCATCATCAGTGAAATGAATCCAGTTTGGTTCTGTCACTCAGGAAGTTTCATTTTAGCCTTCATGGGGTAATTAAGTCTAGGATGCGAACCTCTGGACTAGACGTTTCGACGAAAAAGCCGTGAGCAAAGAACTGTATACATAAATCCCAGAGTTAATCAGTTAACGGAGCGGCCCCTGCGAGTTATGACAGGAGAAGTAATCTGGGAATGCGGAATGGGCCAGCGGAGCCGCCCCCTTGTCTTGTCCCGGCAGGTGCAGGTGGGGGAGGCTTTCAGTTTTAAATTCCGGCACCAGGCAGCGCTGCCGACGCGGCCGACCCGCGCTCTGCACGTAATTAAAAGTTGGTCGCCAGGTCGGCTGCTTTGCTGCTTTGCGAGAGGCACGCCGCCCCCGCTTTGACCCCTCCCTGTAATCAGCGCGTCTTTGACCGCGCCGCAACCGAGCTTAAAAAAAAAAAAAAGAAGAAGAGGGCGGAGCAGTGTAAGCGAGCCAGCCCTAATGTCGACCAGCACTATGGATCGCCTAGCCCTGGCGTCTGTGGGAAGGAATTTTGTTAAGTCCAGCATTCCAGTGAATAAAATCTTTCACGTTTCGTTGTCCACGGTCCTATTGTGGGGCAGGAAAGTGCTTCGGACAGCTTAAGACTACGATTCCTTTATCTCTCTCTCTCTCTCTCTCTCTCTCTCTCTCTCTCTCTCTCTCTCTCACTCTCTCTATCTCTCTCTATCTTTCGCTCTCTTCCAGATCGTTCATCCCGTCGTACGGGATCCTCTGTTTTGCGTTTGCCGATTTGATAATTTCACCGTGCGTTTCTAGGCGCTGCAATCTGGAACCGAGAGACCGTTACGGTCGCAGGTTCGAATCCTGCCTCGGGCATGGATGTGTGTGATGTCCTTAGGTTAGTTAGGTTTAACGAGTTCTAAGTTCTAGGGGACTAATGACCTCAGAAGTTGAGCCCCATAGTGCTCAGAGCCATTTGAAGAATGTGATAAATTCATCTTGTATCATTCTTAGTTAGACATAATTGCCAGCCGTCTTGGCGCTACAGCCATCAGTTACCCTTAGGGAGAGAAGTCGGTACACCATCTATGTCTGAATCGTGTAACTCTTTTTATGTATTATTGTAGCAGACTGGTACATGTTTTAAGAGTAGTCAATTAATATCTGACTCCTGTACAGCATCACAGATAATATATATCCCCTACACTCATTGCCATTGAGATACCACTAAGAATATTTTACTTGTGAGAATATCCCGATACGCCTCTAACACGTGATCTGTTGTTGTTGTTGTGGTCTTCAGTCCGAAGGCTGATTTGACGTAGTTCTCCGTTCCTATCTATCCTTTGCGACTCTGTATAACTACTGTATCCCAAATATTTCTCAATCTGCTTAATGTATTCAACAGACGGAAGTCTGTTGCTAAGGTAGAATAGTCAAAATTGCTGGGTGTGTGCATTGATGAGAAATTGGATTGGAAGAAACTCAGTGATGATCTGCTGAAACGCTTAGTTTCAGCACTTTTGCTATTAGGGTTGCTGCAAATTTAGGTAATAAACACATCTGTAAATTAGCCTACTGTGCCTATTTTCATTCACTGCTTTCATATGGCATCACATTTTGGGGCAACTCGTCATTAAGAGAGAGAGTATTCATTGCACAAAAGCGTGTAATCAGAATAATCGTTGGAGCCCACTTAACATCAACTTGCAGACATTTATTTAAGGAACTCGGGATATCCACAGTACCTTCACAATACATATATTCACTTCTAAAACTTGTCAATTCAAAAATAGCAGCGAAATACATAGCTACAACACTATAAGAAAGGATGCTATTCACTATTCTGGCCCGGCCTGCGCAACCGAGTGGTTCTAGGCGCTTCTGTCTGGAACCGCGTGACCACTAGGTCGCAGGTTCGAATCCTGCCTCGGGAATGGATATGAGTGATGTCCTTAGGTCAGTTAGGTTTAAGTAGTTATAAGTTCTTGGGGAGTGATGGCCTCAGCTGTTAAGTCCCATAGTGCTCAAAGAAATTTTTTCACTATCCTGGATTAAATCTCACTATGGCACAAACCGGGTGAATTATGCTGCCACAAATATCTTTGGTCATTTGCCAAATCGTATTAAAAATCTGACAGATAGCCAACCAATATATAAAACCAAATTAAAAGACTTTCTGAATGACAACTCCTTCTACGCAATAGATGAATTCATAGATATGAAGTAGTAACTAAAAAAATTAACTAATTAATCATTATGTGTAAAGAAATCTTATGTTAATGTGTCACGTTCCACGTCATTACGAAATGCATTCACGATCTATGGAACAAGGATTAATGTATGTATGTATGTATGTATATGTATGTCTCTATATACGACTTTAACGCCTCACACTTCCGTCCATTACTAAGTTAGTGATCACTTGCTGTCTCAGAATGCGTCCAATCAACCTATCCTTTCTTTTGACCAAGTGCCGGCCGTTATGGCCGAGCGGTTCTAGGCGCTTCAGCCCACCCAAGATCACCTTGCAGACATTTATTTAAGGAGCTCGGGATATCCACAGTACAGTGCCACAAATTCCTGGTTCTTCTCTGTACTTCCTCATTAGTTACATGAGCGACCCATCTAATCTTCAGCATTCTTCTGTAGCATCACATTTCGAAAGCTTCTGTTCTCGTTTTCTCTACACTGTTTATCGTCCATGTTTCACTCCCATACGTGGCTACACTCTAGACAGAGACCTACAGAAAAGTCTTTCTAACATTTAAATCTATATTCACTGTTAACACATTTCTAGTCTTCAGAAATTATTTTCTTGCCGTTGCCAGTCTACCTTTTATATCCTATGTACTTCGCCAAGAGCAGTTGTTTTGCTACCCACAAAGATAATCTCATCTGGCTTCTTAATCTGATTCCCTTTGCATCACCTAATTTAATTCGCCTACATTCCATTATCCTTGTTTTGCTTTTGTTGATGTTCATCCTATATCTTCCTCTCAAGACAAAACTGATCCCGTTCAACTACCCTTCCAAGTTGATTGCTGTCTCTGACATAATAATAATGTCATCGTCAAACCTCAAAATTTTTAATTCATCTCGTTGAACTTTAATTCCCGCTTACTCTCGAAATATTTCTTTGGCGTAATAGCCAAAGCAGTACCTACTATTACTAATGAATACCACCGAATTTTCTTCCAAATCGCCATGATCTTTTTCAACGACTTATATAAGGCGATAACCATAGGCACTAACATAAACCATTGTTCTTCAAATGCAAGTTAATTAATATAATTGTCACATTGCAGACACAGTATCCTTGGTAGGAGTGAACTGAATTACTAAACTGCGCTGGATATGTTTAGATGTCATACAGCATTGCTAAGTTATTACCGTACAACAATATGCAGTCTTTCAGTAAAGTTACGTATTTAACTACCAGTTGGCAGTAATTACTACCAGCTTGTTTAGTTTATTTACCCTGGATCATCTTAAGGATGTCCGTCTATTTTTGACGAGTGAAAGAATTCGAAACTGTATGTTTCATAATGTAGTGTCACTAACTCCTTTTAGTGATAGTTGTAGTTTGTAAAGAAATCGCCATGAAGTGTTGCAATTCAACTGTTGGCTGGTGAGTGTGATGTGGCGACATGAAGGTCATAATAATACATACGCAAAAGGACGGATAGGCAGGCAAACCGTGTTTGGCGAAACCTGCACCGGTCAGCTTAATAGCCAGAATCGGAAGGGCTATGTCACCATACCCTGGCAACCCCCAAGGTTTGAGCTACGTGACCGGGAACTGGGTAGCAGCAAAACAAATACATCTCAGAGCCCTATAAGTAAGTGTGAACTGTGACGGAGATTCAGGCAGTATTACCACGCCGGCTCCATGACTACAGGACTGGGCTCTGCCCGCTGCAGCCATGGGTTCGTGGTCTGATCGGGCAAATCACCTCCGGTACTGACAAGGGAACAGTCCCAAGTTCCATAAAGGACCTTGATGAAACGTACTGGTTGTGCAGAAGAGCCAAAATAGTGCACTACTTATTTCCTTTTTTTCTACCACATTTAACTTCTAAGGGGTAAAACATACCAAGAAATGTAACTTGACATTTTAGGTTCAAAGGGAATTTCTTCGAAACAATCATGTATAAAAACTGGTTTTCATATAAATGTTCTAGGTAATTAATGTTATTGAAAGTTTTAAAATCAACTTTTGTAATAATCTGAAATATTGCAAAATACCCCAGAACCATTACTTAATTTTGAAAAAGGAGAACATATACTCCAACATAAATTATACACGCTTTCAAACCACGTATATGCCAGTATAGTACAGCTGCTTTTTGAAGTAAAATTTTTGGAAAACAGGCTGCACACATTCTGGTATCGGAATATTTCCAACGTACCTAATGAGATTATGTTAACATTCATTGCTAATTTAATTACTTACTTTAATTATACCTATTATATATTTAAATTGTTCTCTTAAGTTTTACATTCAAGGCTCTTTTTTGTTTCTCAGTTTACTGTTTCAGATACTTGCATTTTGTAAATTGAAAATAAGTAACGCATTATTATGATAGAAAATAATTAGAAACATGCTAAAAACAAAGTGCTTTTTTTACAGCATGCGAAATTCCTACACATAACGTATACGAATACAATACAAGACGAATTGCAGCAGGACTTAAAATCGTCATGGGTGATCGGCTAAATATCCTGATTTCCATTAGGCATATTTCAACTGGTAAGCCTTGGCGAATAGAAATGGTTATGTACTAATGAATGCAGCCTGGCTGTATTGTTTCCCATACGGCGATTAACATCACAGTCATAGTATCAGAACTAAATCTGGAAATATTCTCACAACGTTCTTTCGAAAGCGAAAGCCGTATGCGGCTTTCTATTTTTCAAAGAAGTGAGAAGGTTTTCGCTCTAGCTCAATGACCTATGTCCTGTTTCGAATGGTTTCCGTGGCAGAACACATTTATTATCATCTTTGTACGTTTTTCTTGAATGACGCGAAAGCCGCTCCCTCCAGTGAAAACGTGTCGCAGTACAAGATTAAAGTATATTTAATTTCCTACAGAAAAGATAGTATTAATTTTTTTCTCTAGAAATAATGGTTTACGTGAAGAGAGCGTGAGATGTTTAAATACTAGCTCAACGCGAATATGCTGTAGCTTACGTACTTTTTGTAGGCCAGTTCGAGCTAGTTTCCCGACTTCATAGATCGCAAGTGTCCCGCATCAAACTGTTTGTCCCAGCTTGCTACCTCAATATGCTTACTAAAATTGGCCCACAGAAAGTACGTAAGCTACAGCGCATGCGTGTCGAGCGAGTTTTCAACATTATCGCGCTCTCTTCGCGCAACCCATTAGTTCTAGAGAAAAAAAATGGAACCTTTTCTGAAGGTAATTTAATATAGTTTGATGTAGTACGTTTTCACTGGAGGTCGGGGTTATCGAGATATTCAAGAGAAACGTACAAAAAGTGATATTAAATGTGTTCTATCTCGGAAACCATTCGGAATAGTGCATACGTCTATATGAAATTTCTTGTTCACAATCAATGATATCAGCACCCGTCAAAACATGTTCCTTTCCTCCTGTCTCACCCCGTATATTAAGTGAAGAAATTTCGTAGGCGTACAGTCCAAGAAATTTCTCTTCGAAGTCAAGGCATGTGGTTCATAAAAGTCGATTTTTAGTGAGCACTGCTCTCAATGCCTATATTGGTTTCATTACTATATCAATTCTTCGTCTGTCACATGTCATTTTGCTTCCAAGGAAGCATAATTTCTTCATAGATATGGCCTTTTCGACTTGCGGCAACGACCGCTTACGAGCAAGAGGAGGTCGTTTGGGTAGGTTATGACATCCAGCTCTTAAAGTTATCCAAAGGGAGTTCCATATTCATGTACCAGAAGAGTGGGTCCAGGACAGAGCCCTGTGGACACACCTTTGTTTACGGACGAACCGATGCACTCACAGCGACACTACACCGGTGTAAAAATGTAAGGTCGCGGCGCTGGCCACTGCGGCACCGCATCTAGTGAACTACTTGATCGCTAAAAGGCACATGAAGTACCTCGAAAATTATTGAGAGGCATTTTGTCAGAAACGGTCGAATATCTATAGACAACCTATGACACCTCTTCGCTTATTTTGAGACAGCTGCCAGTGAGCGAGGTTTCTGGGAAATCGATTCACAGTCCTTGCTCTGTTCTCCTTGTAACGTCGATACGTATAATGGTGGAGACTAATCAAGAAGTCGATTACGTTGTAATGTTG
Source organism: Schistocerca gregaria (assembly GCF_023897955.1). Classification (NCBI taxonomy): domain Eukaryota; kingdom Metazoa; phylum Arthropoda; class Insecta; order Orthoptera; family Acrididae; genus Schistocerca; species Schistocerca gregaria. The sequence continues at coordinate 62,761,540 of NC_064923.1, read as the reverse complement.
TGACACGGGCCTCGGTGAGGCGTGTGTGTGTGTGTGTGTGGTGGGAGCGCGCAGCCCGGGCACCGGAGCGGCAGACACGGGCCCTCTGGAGCGCCGTCCGCTGCCACCGCCACCACCGCCGCCGCCGCCGCCACCTCGCGCCGCCGCCCCCCGCCACACCGCACCGCGCCACACCACGCCACACCTCACGCCACAACAGCTCGCGCCGCAGCGGGGCAGAGGCCGTTAATTGGATCCGCGAGTAACGAGCGGCCGGCGCGGCGCCGCCACCCGGCACTCCACTGGCCGCGGCGCAGGACGCTGACCGCCGTCCATCAACCGCACAGCGGCGCGCAGCGTCGGCCGCTGTCAGCTCCCACCTGCGCGAGAGACGTAGCAGCCGAGCCCGCGGTAAAGCCCTGCTCGCCTGGAACGAGGACCTCCCGGACAGGTGTGTGTTGCCGAGGCTATCGAGAATGTCTGCCGTCGACTAATGGTCAATCTCTCCTTTTCATTTTACCGTTGCATACGTGTGCGTGTCGCGTGATGCTGAGGTAATTAGATTAGGAAATGAGATACTTAAAGTAGTAAAGGAGTTTTGCTATTTGGGGAGCAAAATAACTTATGACGGCCAAAGTGGAGAGGGTATAAAATGTAGACTGGGGATGGCAAAGAAATCGTTTCTGAAGAAGAGAAATTTGTTAACATCAAGTATAGATTTAAGTGTCAGGAAGTCGTTTGTGAAGGTATTTGCATGGTGTAGCCATGTATGGAAGTGAAACATAGACGATAAATAGTTTGGACAAGAAGAGAATAGAAGCTTTCGAAATGTGGTGCTACAGAAAAATGCTGGAGATTAGATGGGTAGATCACAAAACTAAGGAGGAGGTATTGAATAGAATTGGGGAGGAGTTAGTGGCACAAGTTGACAAGAAGAAGGGACCGGTTGGTAGGATATGTTCTGAGGCATCAAGGGATCACAAATTTAGTATTGGAGGGCAGCGTGGAAGGTAAAAATCGTAGAGGGAGGCCACGGAACGAATACATTAAGCAGATTCAGAAGGACGTAGGTTGCAGTAACTAGTTGCAGATGTAGAAGCTTGCACATCATAGAGTAGCATCGAGAACTGCATCAAATCAGTCTCAGGACTGAAGACCACAACAACAATGTGTGCAGTACTCCAGGGGGTACACAAGCTCGTTGCAGTACAGCTGCGTCATTTGAGTTGCCCTTTAAATCAGGTGTGAAGCGGTGAGACAACAAATGATTTATTCGTAGTTCGGCTCCAGCCTCAATTCATTTCAAATTATTGCCCTGAATTTTAGAATTGTCATCTGAAAATTTTACAGAGATCGTACATATTCAATACTCGTGGTCATACGCAATGTTTTATATTATTTCTCCATCTTCTGACCAGACAATGCTACAATCGCCACGGTAACACTGATGGTTCTTGGACTGCTCTGGGAGAAGCCTCGTACAGCTAGAGGAAATGAAATATCACTTCACTTTGTTACATCTACATCTCCATGGATTTTCTGCAAATTACATTTAACTGATTGGAACCTTCACAATAATTCTCTATTATTCCAATATCGAATGGCTTTGTTTTAATGATGTCCACCCCAAATCCTGTATCACTTCAGTGACACTCTCTCACTTACAGTGCGATAATACGAAACGTGCTGCCCTTCTTTGAACTTTCTCGATGTATTCCGTCATTCCTACCTCAAGGATCCTACACTGCGAAGCAGTATTCTAAAAGGCGTAGTGTAGACAGTTTGTTTAGTAGATTTATTACATTTTCTACATGCCCTGCCAATAAAACGCAATCTTAGGATAGCCACAACATTTTCTATGTGTTCCTTCCAATTTAAGTTATTCGTAACTGTAATTCCAAGGAATATAGATGAATTTACTGTCTTTAGATTTGACTTATTTGTCGTTCAACCGAATTTTAAAGGATTCCTTTTAGCAATCATGTGGGTGACCTCACAATTTTCGTTTTTTAGGGTCAATTTTCAATTTTCGCATCATACAGGTATCTTTTCTAAGTTGTTTTGCATTTTGTTTTAATCTTCGGATGACTTTCCTCGTCGATAAACGACAGCGTCATCTGTAAACAACCTATGACGGCTGCTCATGTTGTCTCCCAAATAATTTGCGTAAAATACCTTGGTGAACTCCAGAAATCACTTCACATGCGTGTATAAAAGATTGACCAAAGTTCGATACGCTCATTGGCTACAGTAGTACTGAATAACTGTCATTAACTAGCAGTGTATTCGTTGATGCCACAATTTACAAACCGTTCTGTCGAGGTACAATGTTATACATTTATTACACCACAAGCTCATCAGAATCTTTAACAGTTCGTTGGTCCTACACTGTGCTGTTGACTCCTCCAGATGAGGTCACGAATTGGCTGAGCTCTTAAGTGCTCGACGCAGGTTTGACCTCAGAATAAGATCACAGCTATGATGAGAGGGAGTCGTGGTTTTCTGGAGTGCCTCCCATTGGTTTTGGCCGATTGCAGAGAGCGCACGCTAATGTCTGTGGTATCGATTAACTTGGCAAACTTTGGTGTGGCAGTGCCACTTCTCTACGGTACCATGATACAGTTGTACCTTTTGATACCATCAACAGTTATTAGAATTAAGGTACCAATAAAACAGATTATTGAAAATATAATCGAATAGAAGCAACATAAAATCAAAGGAATGCAATTCAAAAAATGGTTCAAATGGCTCTCAACACTATCGGTCTTAAGAGCTGAGGTCATCAGTCCCCTAGAACTTAGAACTACTTAAACTTAACTGACCTATGGACATCACACACATCCATGCCCAAGGCAGGATTGGAAACTGCGACCGTAGCGGTCGCGCGGTTCCAAACTGAAGGGCCTAGAACCGCTCGGCCACCCCGAATGCAATTCATGTTCCTTATCACTCAAGCAACACGTTTCCGGTTACATAGGATTTTTTTTCTCCAGTGTAACCTGAGTGTAAAAATCTCTCGTATCTGAAATATCCGGTTCCTGTGTAACCGATTTTCGCTTTTGTATTGCTATTCCGATAAGAGACGTCGACTTCCAATAACGAATGAAAAATTATAGTGAAGGTTTGAGTAGGTCACTATTGACGCACGGCTGAGGCTGCAGGAGATATGTGTCTCATTCCTCCCAGCCATGACTGCGAAAGTGAAGAAGAAGAGTGCGGTGACCACTACAGCGAAAACTCACCAGTTGAAGCTTCTCCTATTTTGTTCTAACCCTGAAGCAACCACAATATTAAAGTTTCATTAATTATGAAAGATTTAGTACACGTCAATTAATATATAGGTATACGAGTTAATTTTACGTTCTCTTCGAAGGGGCAATGAAGATTTTTTTCTTCTTGTATATGATGTCGCTAGTCTGTTGTGCATCCTCACGTTTTTAACCTTTTAGAGCAAATACAGAATGAACTTCACTGCTCTCGCACTTTGTAAAATCGCTGCTAATGAGGGATGGTGCCATTGTGCAATGAAACTTCCGTCCGAAAATAACAACGGAGAACAGCCGTATATATCAGGTCGGTATATGTCTTGCACATAAAACTGCACATACACGCCTACCGTGTAATAGGCCACGCCAATAGCTTTGCCAGGTGTCTGTCCTTAGCCGGACATATTCTGGTTTTCACCGTCGTGCCCGGTCAAACACACATAAAAATAAACTGCATCATCCCGTTTGCCGGAACTCCTGGAGACAGCCGTTCACTGTGGTTATTGTATCACAGACCAAATGTCTTTGACTTTTAAGAGACGTCACTAAACCATCGGAAAAAATGTAAACAACTATTCATGAGCATCGCGTATTATACGGAGGGGGTCCGACAGCCGGAGCTACACAGCCCGTGTTGTCTGTTGTTCAACCATGCTTGAACTGTAAACACCGCGGTTCGATCGCATCCGCATTACTACTTTCTGCCAGGAAGAGCTCTCAACAAGGGAAGTATCCAGCCGTCTCGGAGTGAACCAAAGCGAAGATACAGAGAGTCAGGAACTGTTGATAACATGCCTCTCTCAGACCGCGCAAGGGCTACTACTGAAGTGGATGATCGCTACCTACAGGCTATGGCTCGGAGGAACCCTGACAGCAATGCCATGATATCGAATAATTCTTTTCGTGCAGCCATAGGACGTCATGTTACGACACAAACTGTGGGCTATAGACTGCATGATGCGCAACTTCACTCCCGACCTCCATGGCGAGGTCCATATTTGCTGCCACGATACCATGTAGCGCGGAACAGATGAGCCCAAGAAGATGTCAAATGGAACGCTCAGAATTAGCATCACATTCTCTTCACCGATGAGTGGCGCATATGCCTTCAACCAGACAGTCGTCGGTGCAGTGACGGCGGTACCATATGTGAACACCATCCTCCGACCTATGGTGCAACAATATCGGCAGCATATTGGCGAGGCATTGGTCTTCATGGACGTAACTTCACGGCCTCATCGTGTGCATCTTGTGAATGGCTTCCTTCAGGGTAACGAAATCGCTCGACTCGAGTGGCCAGCATGTTCTCCCGACATGAACCCTATCGAACACGCCTGGAATAGATTGTGAAGGGCCGTTTATGGACGACGTCACCCACCAACATGTCGGAGGGATCTACGCCACATCGCCGTTGAGGAGTGTGACAATCTGGACCAACAGTGCCTTGAAGAACTAGTGGATAGTAAGCTACGACGAATACAGGCGTGGATCAATGCAAGAGGAGGTGCTACTGGGTATTAGAGGTACCGGTGTGTACAGAAATGTGGACCACCACCTTTGAAGGTCTCGGTGTATGTTGGTAGAACATGCGAAGTGTGGTATTCATGAGCAATTAAAAGGGCTGAAATGATATTTATATCGATCTCTATTCCAATCCTCCGTTCAGGTTCCGGAACTCTTGGAACCAAAGTGATGCAAAACTTTTTTTGATGTGTGTGTGCATATGGCTTGTGTTAGGCTTTTTAGCGATGAAATACGGAATGAACAAATAAGGCCGGTTGCAGGCAAATGTAAGCAGAAGTAATACGTGAGAAGAGGAGAAACGGGCAATACTACAAAGAAATACACTGAGGTGATAAAGGTCGTAGTATCCTTTCTAACGTCATTTGGGACCTTCTTCTGTTTGGTGTAGTGCAGCAGCTCGACGCGGCATGGACCCAACAAGTCACTGGAAGTTTCGTGCAGAAATTTTTAGCCTTGCCACCTCTTCAGCCGTCCATAATTGCGAAAGTGTTACCTGTGCTAGATTTTCTGCACCAACTGACCTGTCGACTGTGTCCTATAAATGTTCGATTGGATTCACGTCGGGTGATGTGGGTAGCCACGTCATTCGCTCGAACTGTCCAGAATGTTCTGCAAAGCAAGTTCTAAGAATTTTGGCCCAGTGGCATGCCATTGTTGTTTGGGAATATGAAATCCATTAAAGACTGAGAGTGGTTCCCAAATAGCCGAATATAAACATTCACATTGAATGATCTGTTGAGTTGGACAGAGGACCCGGTCCATGTAAACACTGCCCACACCATTATGAAGCCACCACCACCTTGCACAGTGCCTTGCTGACAACTTGTATCTGTGGCCTGGTAGGGTCTGCGCCCCACTCGAACCCTACCATCAGCCCTTAACAACTGAAATTGGATCTAATCTAACCAGGGGATAGATTGTACGGTGGTCTAATATTCAACCGATAGGGTCGCGAGCCAAGGCGAGGCATGCAGATGATCTCCTTCTGTTAGCAAAGGTACTCTCGTCGGTTACCTGCCAGCGTAGCCATTAACGCCATATTTCCCCTCCTGTCCAGTAGATAAGATCTTCGTAGGCCCCACATCGATTTCTGATGTTATTTAACGCACTGTTGCTTGTCTATCAGCACTTACAACTCTACGAAGAAGTGGCAGCTCTAAGTCATTAAGTGCGAGGTAATGCTTGAAATCTGGTACTGTCGGCACTCTGCTCATACTTTGGATCTCGGAATACAGAATTCCCTAATGATTTCCGAAATAGAATATTCCATGCGTCTATCAACAACTACCATTACGCGTTCAGCGTCTGTTAATTACAGTATACGGCGATAATAATGTCGGAAACATTTTCAGATGAACCATCTTAGCGCAAATGTCAGCTCCACCAATGCACTGTCCTTTTATACCTTGTGTACGCAGTATTTCCGTCCTCTGTGCAGGTGCATTTCGCTGTGGCATGACTTTGGCACCTCAGTATATAGATATACCAACCAGTTCTATTCTTAAGTCAGTGTCCTATGTTTTTCTCGGTAGGCCAAACAAGTCTAACAGATGCTGTCACAACCACGCTACGCGCAGAGCGAGCAAGCCGAATTAGAATTCTCAGACCAGCCGTTGCCAAACGGCCGCGGCCTGCCACGCTCGCCATGTTGAGACACCGAAGTGCGCAATGAAGACTTGTGTCACATAGGTGATATGGTTGTTGTGCGGTTTAGAACTATCATTTCAGAGGAACCTGCAATTTGTTTATTTTGTGTACTAAAGAACTTTTATTTTATTTGATCGAACATAAGATTACCTTATAAAAACTAAATAGCTTAGAAAAGGAAGGGCAAGGACTTAGTTCGTACCGTAAGTTCCGAACTATAAGGACGTGAACCGTCTCTTTTTTGGTTTAAGTACGTTTAGCAGGTCTATAAAAACGGACTGTAACTGGTTATTAATAAACGATTCCAAACCACTAATAACTCTGTTTGTATGGACAGTATGTAGTCCGGCCTTAAGGGTAGTAAGTTCGTATTTTCAGTTTCTCGAAATGGCAACTCTATGCCTCACGTTAGTAGGTGCCTTATTGTCCCTACAACGCTGTACCGATATTTGTTCAAATGGTTCAAATGGCTCTGAGCACTATGGAACTTAACGTCTGTGGTCATCAGTCCACTAGAGCTTAGAACTACTTAAACCTAACTAACCTAAAGACAACACACACATCCATGCCCGAGGTAGGATTCGAACCTGCGACCGTAGCAGTCGCTCGGTTTCAGACTGAGCGCCTAGAACCGTTCGGCCACCACGGCCGGCACCAATTTTTGTGTCATGCGCTTGTTGCTAGATACTAACTTTAGGCGTTGATATTGAAGTAGACCTTGTTGGTTTTCCCACTTTCTATAATAATCTGTAACTTCAAAGCAGTGGAAATTTTACTTTATTCTTGTGAGGTTATTACCTTTGACAATCGGTCTATCCAGCTACACTTCGTCATAGGTTCATCAGTTTTTTTGCTCTCCGAAGCAGTAACATCAGAGAATCTGCTAACACCAGTATGAAACACACATTTTATTGTATAGAACAGCGTAGTCTATTAAATGTAGCGCATCACATTTAGGAGTCAATTATATCATATTTTGGAATAGAATATGTTTTACTTCAGGGTTATATTGACTGCTTCATAATTAAAAGAGTGTAAAAGTTTGATAATATTGAATAATCCAGAATACAAAGCTAAATTTTCTGTATCCGTTACACAAATTTCGTAGACACAAGTCAGTATTTTCTTTAGCGAATCAAATGTTTTAGGAATGCTTGTACGTTTACTTTCAATCATAAAGTGCAGTATGAAAAAATTATATTTTACCTCGAAAGTAAATGATGTGTTGGGAAGACAAATTATGACCAACTGATACTAAACAACGACAGAGAGAGTTCTCTGTCGTTCTATGGCTGTCGTTTGTTCATCAGATACCGTAAATGAATCAGAAAGAGTAAATAAATTTTTCGTAGTTCTTTCAACCGTGGCAATCGTCTTCCGCGTAAGCGGATAGAGCACGACCCTGCCCCACTGGCCAACCACGTGTCTATTACACGGGTCACAGCTTCGCCATGTCAGCATTCAGGACGGAGCACCGGCTGCCGCCAGGCGTCACACCTCGCCAGCGGCAGCTGAATCAGACACGGTCAGCCAGCAGCCACCAGCTGGCGGTCCTCGCTTGTCGGTACGCCGCATGGCTCCGCTCCGCGCATCACGTGACGTCAGCTGCAGCCGCCACCAGTTCTCCCTGCAGTCGGTAAGGAAGTGACGTTTGCTCTCAATACCTCAATAAAGTGAATTAACTGGGGTGCGCACGTTAAGTATTCTTGACTAAGTTGGCTACAACGCCAAGTAAAACGGTGACTATTCGAGAAAACAACACGGTCTACGCTAGCAACAGCCGCCGCTAGTTCAGTTAGTGAAAACGGGACTGCAGAAATAGTAATCATGGTGACATCTTAGGACTAAGGAAATGATTGCACATCAAACGACAGGAACACAGGGGTCACAACGCGTAAATCTGCCGTGACGGCGACAAATACGTATACGTCGACTACTGATAAAATCACAGTCATCGCCGAAATACTGAGTGAGCTACATAGCGACCTGAACCAGAAGAAGTTACGTACATCGCAGTCTAACTCAGTAAGGAAGAAAATGTAGGCACTCGTGCTGTCCCTAGCTAAGCAAACCCTAAGAGATAAGGAAAGAAAACGCGCTTGCAGAGAGAGCTAGTTGCTACCAGTGCTCCACATGCACAAGACAGAGCTCTGCGCTTTCAGACAGAAATGTCCGAACTCAGAGAGGAGAATCAGATCCGAAAGCAGGCCCATCGCGCTATGTTTTCCAGAAGCGGCGGCCACCTGCTCAATTGGAAAGCTGAAGAACAAGGTGCAAGAAAGGATAGTCAAAGCAAAAGCAAAGCAGGCAAACCAGTGTTTTATATCACAAACCAGAAAGCAGTCAGGATGCAAAGCTTGTGCGTGGTACCACAACAAAAACCACTAATCCTAGACAAGGTACAGTCAAAATGAAAGTTATCAGACCAACTGCAGATACAGTAATTCTGGTAGCATAAATGCAGACACACAAAAAAAATCATTGAGAAAACAGCACAATTAAATGATATCAGGTGTGGAAAACCTCGCAAATTCGGATCGTTGTTGTCAGAATATCAAGTACCTACCGCAGTGACTGGCCCACACTTTCTCGGAGAACTGTATGAAATAAATCTTAGCGTAGATCAACGACGATGGAAATATTGAATTTCATAAAAAAAAAGAGGAAGGCAAAATGTCAACAACTGTATTCTGAAAGTCACCCTTGTGTTCGTCTGCTGCTGCTGCTGCTGCCAAGTGAGCGGATGTATTTACAGTTCGAGCAGATAAGCGTCATGGATTTCGTATCACTGCAGCAGTGTTTCGACTGCTGGGGTCTAAACCATCCTCCGAAATGCAGTGACATAGAACAGATCTGAGGAAAATGTATGCAACCAGGAGACAGGAGGGCAGGGTGCCGTGAAGAAACAGCCAATTGCTCTGTCGACAACTCGTTTTGAGTGACTACTGATGCATTGTGTAGCCGTGAACTTAACTTCATGTCCCAACATAACCACAACATCGTGATGTGCAGTGCGTACAAGAAAACAGCGATCAACAATCCGTGGAAGAAATAAAATCACGATCGCTTCGTTCACTGGGGTTAAAGCTAACATCTACGAACATATCAACATCGATAATTTCAGTTTTAGCATTAAAAGCAAACAGTAATTCCATCTATCATTCGTTACTATAAACTATTCTCACACTAGCTGCAGATGTTGCCGCGTTAGCAATCGATGATCAGTCCCCGTTGGCACTTGGCTGCAGTATACAGAATGGTCCATTGATCGTGACTGGGCCAAATATCTTACGAAATAACCGTCAAACGAAAAAACTACGAAGAACGAAACTTGTCTAGCTTGAAGGGGGAATCCAGATGGCGCTACGGTTGGCCCGCTAGATGGCGCTGTCATAGATCAAACGGATCTCAACTGCGTTTTTTTTATAGTAGGAACCCCCATTTTTAATTACATATTCCTGTAGTACATAAAGAAATATCAATGTTTCAGTTGGATCACTTTTTTCACTTTCTGGTAGATTGCCCTGTAATAATCACAAACATATGGCTCACAATTTTAGACGAACAGTTGATAACAGGTAGGTTTTTAAATTAAATGACAGAACGTAGGTAGGTTTCAACATTTTATTTCGGTTGTTCCTATGTGATACGTGCACCTTTGTGAACTTATTTCTGAGAATGCATGATGTTATAGGGTCATTGCCTGTAAATACCACATTAATGCAATAAATTCGCCAAAAGATGTCAGTCAAGCTCAAAGCCTTTGGCAATACGTGTAAAGACATTCCTCTCAACAGCGAGTAGTTCGCCTTCCCCAATGTTCGCACATGCATTGACAATGAGCTGACGCATGTTGTAAGGCGTTCTCGGTGTATCACGGTAGCAAATATCCTTCAACTTTCCCCACAGAAAGAAATCCCCGAGCAATCCACCTGTCATGAAATAAGCTATTCAATACCGCTTCAACCTCACGAGAGCTTTGTGCCAGACATCCATAATTTTCCAAGTACATCGCCATTCTGTCACGCAGTGGAACACCTTGTAGTAACATCGATAGAACATTACGTAGGAAATCAGCATACATTGCACCATTTAGATAGCCAACGAATAAAATGAGGGCCAGTTCTCCTTCCTCCCATAAGGCCGCATCATACATTAACCCGCTAAGGTCGCTGATGTTCCACTTATATCAGCCATCGGGAAATTTCCGTTGCCCAATATGCATATTATGCCGGTTTACGTTACCGCTGTTGGTGAGTGACAATTCGGCGCTAAATAGAACGTGTGCAAAAAATCTGTCATCGTCTCGTAATTTCTCTTGTGGGCAGTGGCAGAATTGACATGACGCTCGAAGTCGTCGCCATGCAATTCCTGGTGCGTAGAAATATCGTACGGGAGCAATCGATGTTGATGTAGCATTCTCAACACCGATGTTTTTGAGTTTCCTAATTCTCACGCGATTTGTCTGTTACTGATGTGCGTATAAGCCGCGACAGCAGCAAAAACACCTGCTTGGGCACCATCATTTGTTGCAAGTCGTGGTAGACGTTTCACATGTGGCTGAACACTTCCTGTTTCCTTAAATAACGTAAGTATCAGGCGAACGGTCCGGACACTTGGATGATGTCGTGCAGGATACCGAGCAGCATACATAGCACACGCCCGTTGGGCATTTTGATCACAATAAACATACATCAACACGATATCGACCTTTCCCGCAATTGGTAAACGGTCCACGTTATAACGGGTAATGTATTACGAAGCAAATACCGTCCGCACTGGCGGAATGTTACGTGATACCACGTTTGTGACTATTACAGTGCCATCTATCACAAAGCGAAGGAAGTGGTCCAATTAAAACATTCACATTTCTTTACGTACTACACGAATATGTAATAAAAATGAGGGTTCCTATTCAAAAAAACGTAATTGATATGCGTTTGACCTTTGGCAGCGCCATCTAGCGGGCCAATCATGGCGCCATCTGGTTTCCCCCTTCAAACTAGACGAGTTTCGTTCTTTGTAGTTCTTTCGTTTGATGCTTATTTGGTGAGATATTTTGCCTGGTCACTATCAATGGACCCACCTGTTTAGGTGATTCCAACATGAAAAACGAATGACGGGAAGGGAAATAAGAGCAAGTACATAAGTCAATGTGACGATGAAAATGACGTGGCGAAGTATTTTAAATATAAAAAATATATTAAAACTACTTTATTGAATAAAATAAATTATCATATGTTAATTATCTTCAGTAATTAAAAAGAAAGGCTGTGTTTGACGATATGAGGACGTTCTATCTTCTGCATGTTAGGTTTACACCCAACTTTTTTCCAGTCTTTTCTGACGATAATGGAACGTACACAATAAAGAACTATTTGCCTAATATCTGTCCCATTTCAGGCGTTGACTACTAACTACGTCTATTTCAATAGCTCTACCAAAATGGATGTAACAAAAATTAACCGCGAATTCTGTATTCCACTCGTAGCCTTGGAGTAAACCATGAATGTCTTCACGAAAATAACGAAGGATACCGTTAGAACCATAGTATCCAAAATCCCGAAATAGTGCGTCAGGTCACATTAACTTTTCCTTTCAGTGGCATTCCAACTACATGACGGGTCGTGGAAAGCACTCCAAAGCAATTTCGATAGTAGTGCGCGTATTTTAGGTTACATAAAATTGCGCAATATGGTTTGTTCGAGTAAGTCCAAAACCGAGAACACTCTTCTAACCAGCAGTAGAAAAATATAGAACTATAAGACCAAGGAAAGAGTTCACAGAGTCAATCATCGTCTGCGGGTAGTACACGTCATCCAAGAACAATGTCGTGTGCGGTATAATTCGGCCTGGAATGGCATGTGTGAAGAAGGCCAGAATTCGCAGGACAAGGAGTCAGATATCTACTGCTAGGCCAAAAAAGAGGCGACGATCTTCATGTCGGGCACCCCTCACGCGATGCAAGGAGGAGAGTTGGTTAGCTTAACTTGGCAGAGACAAGAACGATTGGTTTCTTTCCCGTTGACAGAGACCACGCGGAGCATGCATCTGTGTCAAGAAAAGGGGCGTTCACTGCCCGCCATATACTAACCCACCTGTATTGCTAGTGCTTCTCTTCTGTCACTTTGGGGCCCTGGCCAGTACCATCTCACTGTACACCGCCTTAGTCGAAAACAAGAGTACAGGTAACAAAGAACAGGGAACAGAAAACAAAGAGTAATGTCTTATAGAAGGGCGCTAGGATATTCGGCTACGTCACCATAGAGGCCAGAGAGGCTGGTACATGTGCCTCAAGCAGTCAGTTGAATAGGCACGTCGGGCAACGCCGCCAAGTCACCGGCTGCGAGCAGACACGAAGGATCCGGAATATGGTCAAGACCCACATGCCGTCCATCCTGGGAATGGGTGAGGGACTCACAGCGATTTTGTAGGTCTGGCTAACGACAAATGAATCCACTGCAGCTAAAATGTGGCGAGCCACTATGTGTGGGATCAGGAAGGGGTAGCGCCATGTAGAGATCCTCTAAGCTTTGTGAGTGTTGACTTAGTGTGTACGTTGCAGGAGGTCGAGGGGAGCAGAGTCGATGCTAAGCGAGTCCGTACCCGATCTGTTGGAAGTATCGTCTACAGTTGAGGGCCGCTGTGCGTTACAGATGAGCCACACATCAGCTATGCAATCGATGCCAGGGCAGCCTAAGATATCAGTCACGTTGAGCGAACCAACACTCCCCTCAGGTAGGTCTTTAGATGTTTCCCGCGATATAGGTACAGTAAAGGAGCTGCCAGACCCCTTGCCTAAGGTCGCCACTTATGCAAGTGCTGCTCGTGTGTCAGCGGCACTTCGTAGGCAAAGAACCAAATCCTTCCTATAGGCGGTGCAGCAGAATCGATGTTCACTCATTGACATCAGTCGTTGTCTTAGGCCATATAAGAATGCTTATAAGGCGAAGGTGTGCTGTAGCGCCGTCAGGAAGCAGACCCGTCGCAATGAGCGCCTAATCAGGATAGGTTGTGTGAGCCTACCATTATATAGCACCAGGGACGTCAATCCAAGTAAAAGATGTTTGACCACCTCGACAATAGCTCCAGGACAGCACATATGACGGAGGACAGCTTAAGAAAAGAATGATTGACCTTACCTAATGCCTGTGTTGAGTCTAAGAGTGTCAAAGCAAAGGAGGGAAACAGCTTGAGAGAGAGCAGTCAGATTCCTGTAGCCGCAGAGCACTGTTAGAGTGTCGTACTTTCCGGGTAGCAACGCCTGATCATAGGACACAACGTCACGAGCCGTCCTCTTAAGTCATGCAGCCAAAAGACAAATAAAGATCTTCACTTCGCTATCTAGCAGAGGCAAGGGGCTATAATCACTGACTTGACGACCCCTGTGAGATTCGTGAAGGGGGGCAATGAGGACTTTTAAATAGACATGGAGATCTCCATCACGGGGAACATCTGTTCTTCGCAGATAACGGTTCCCAGTTATCGGGAAGCAGGGGAAAATTCGATGGGTATGCCAGGTGACTTGTCTGCAGCTCCCACTTTCATAGATTTGAAGACTTCATCTTCTGGGGCCTCCCATTCTATTGACGCTTCCTCTGGTAAGTGAATGTGAGCAAGAAGATTTCCTCAATAAAAAGTGGTGAATGAGGATGGTAAGCGTACACTAGCATAGTGGGAATGAAAGGTGCATCCAATGCCTCATTGGCTGTCTTGTTACCTGCCTTCGTCATCAGCGATGGTGTGTATCAGGGCCTCGGGAGGATGTTGCCTCCAGCTGGAAGATGGTATTACAAAGGGGCTTCCAAAGCCACATCAGTCACAGGTGCAGTCTTACACGAATGTTCCTTCAATTTGGCGGCGAGAGAGGACTGTGGTATGGACTTTGGCTCGGTTCACTATTTTAGATCGTCCAGACGAAAACGGCTGCGTTGAGCAGTCCCTCAATTCTCGGTAATATAATTCCAAGCATTGCTTCCTCCCAGCTGCCAAGACTCTGCCATACGCATATCATGGCCTCTCCAATGACAAGTTTTGCACAGGACAGTCACTAAGACAACATAGACGGCTAAGCGCCACGGCGTGGCAGCACCTATCCCAAGTCACCTAAGTGAACTGCCGACCGTCCGGTAACTCCAGTAGAGTCACCGTCACCTTCCAAACACACTGCCCATACCACACACTCTCGCGGTGCATACGTACTCTGCACGGTCGGAAAAAGTGACAACCCATTCTCCACCTGTCAAGTTCTTCCCGCCAGTGAGCGCGACATATAAAAGCAATAAACTCTACTGGAAGAATGTGGGGTGTAGTCCGCGAAACCAGGGTGGTCACCACGAACGTGTTTCCACCTGTTCACAAGATGGAGACGGTCGCCAATCATTGCAAACTCTATGCAAGATGAATGATGCGGCAGCTGATCTTTGGTGTGGAAGATGGAACTAAAATAACCACCCACCAACAATGCATCTTGCAGCTCCACGAAAAGAGGTAAGACCACATCTGCAAAGAAGGTAGAGCGTTCCCTTCGCCTCCCTGATCCAGAGGGAGCGTAGGCATTAACAATTCGGACACAAAGAGTGTGACAACCATACGTCTCTTATCCGGAAGATACTGGTCGTTGTCGGGTTAGGATCGCCACACTGCTACCAGAATCAACGTGTGGGGTTACGAAAACGATCAACATGTCCTCCTTGTAAGAGGGACACGTCTATGTCGGCTACGTGGAGTGTATTGTCCAGCATAGCCAGTTTATGTGGCGCACGGATAGTGTTGACATTACTCGTAGCTACGACAGTTCTGGCACTCCTGCTGTCGAGATATGGGGTCTACCAATTACATCCGGCCGGGCAGACTGCACATGACTGTTGCCGCCACGGTGTTCACTGTGATGGGGTTGCAGAGGGCACAACAGGTTGAACGCGACGGCCCACGGTATTTGTAAGCCACTCCGAATTCACCTCTACGATGTCCATCCAAGTAACAGAAAGCAACAGTGTGTTGTTCTGCTGCAGAATCAGCGGTTCGCCGCCACAGAGACGGGGTTGTTAAAACAGAGGGTGCAGGTGGCGGATGGAAAGGCGTCGCAGGCTGGTAAGGACAAACTTCTGAGTTGGGAGGGGAAGTAGGCACGCTCAACAGCAGGCCTTCCGAGATCGATGCGTCATCCAACGTCAGTTCGTCATTCTGTGCGGCTATGCTGAGGAGACAATCTCCAGATGGAGTAAACTGCATTTCTAGCACTCCCTTGGTGACTTATGTTCCCGGACGTGCTTTTCCATACAGCACGATCGGCCATCATCCGACGCCGCTCAGACTGGAAGGGAAGCAGGGGTTGGCACGACTCCAGGATCGATGTCATCGCTACTGTAACATCGCTTCTCGGGTGCTGTCTAGCGTCTTAGGGCATCGCTTCTCTCGGAGGACATGAAGAGTGCATCTGATGGCTCTCCACCCTGTCACTGTCCATCAACGATGGCACATCTGAAGGAACTTGGCCCGGGGCATCCGACATATTCGCAGCAGAGGCTTGGGTGACAGCAAGCACGCTAGGTGTCACAGATGGTGCGATATCTCCTACCGGCTTCTGAATTAGTCGCCGGCGGAGTCAATCCGACTGGATGTGGCCATCCTGACCTGCACAAGTCTGCTGCTGACTGTGGCACATGACTGTCGCTCACACACCGCAAATCGCCAAAGACGATGGCACACACTACGAGGTATTTCAGTTCAAGTTTGATCTGACGCACGCCATTTAAAACGTGGTAAACTTAGAAGGTCTGCCACTTTTCTCCGATGTGACTGACGGCGTATGCTCGAAAGGTAGATACGACCACGTCCTGTGGCACTTCAAAAGGAATCTCGGAGCCACCCTGTGTCATCAAACGAAACAGCTCGGATGTGGCCATCGGGTCCCTGGATGAAACGACGCACAATATCAGCGAAAGTTCTACGGTCTGCAGTTTGATGTACAGAAGGCTTCTCGTGATCGACTAATGTATTCCAACACCATCATGAGGTACGGATTGAAGTTCGTCGCGGATGAACTGTTCTGCTTCGTGCGTTCGAAGTTGTGCGTGTTCCGCTAGAAAGGTGATCTTGATCGTCGCACAACGGTAAGATAACGCCATTGCAGGTCAGAACATGAATGAATATAGCGACATAACACTGTGCGCTAAAGTACACAGCAACACACGAGCGGATCGCCTCTCGCAGAGAGGAACTCAACTATCTTGTGTCAAATGGTTCATATGCCTCTGAGCCTTATGGGACTTAACATAGGAGGTCATCACTCCCCTAGAACTTAGACCTACTTAAACCTAAGGACATCACACAGATCCATGTCCGAGGCAGGATTCGAACCTGCGACCGTAGCGGTCACGCGTTCCAGACTGAAGCGCCTAGAACAGCTCGGTCATATCGGCCGGCTACCTTATGTCACGGCTGTGTGAGCCGACAGCTGCTCACTGCATACTGCTCTTAGGTTTATGACTCTACTGATCCAGTTGCAATAATGGATCACAGCGTTCAGAAATTCTATTCACTCAATTCGTGCCATGCTTTTGTAATATAAGCCTATCTCTGTGACTGCAATAACTGTATAATGTGACGCTGAATCGCATCTTGTGCGGAAGCATCAAGTGGGTGAAACGTGTGTATTTCGTTAGCATGGTTATACGTGTGTTGTTTTTGGTGTGGTCATCATGTGTGATAAAATAAGAAACAACAGGGCCAGATCCAGGATTCAGGATCCAAACACACCAAGAAAGAAATCAGGAGAAGGGGGTTGGACATGAACTGACCAATGTTGTGGCAGTTAGGCAACGGCAACGGTTCGTGCGTGATGTTGAGCTTTCTGATTGGAGGAAGCCAGCTCCAGCACGTAATGTGTCTACCGCCAAGCAATTTTAATCTGTCTATAGAAAGGTTGTCCGGGTCTCATGGTCTTGCGGTAGCGTTCTCGCTTCCCGCGCACGGGGTCCCGGGTTCGATTCCCGGTGGGGTCAGGGATTTTTCCTGCCTCGTGACGACTGGGTGTTGTGTCGTCTTCATCATCATCATTCACCCCCACTACTGTCGGAGGAAAGCATTGGCAAACCACCTCCACTAGGACCTTGCTTAGTACAGCAGTGGGGGTCACCGCCATCGTCCCCTACGCTCCTCGGAGTATGGGACCTCATCATCATAGAAAGGTTGCAACAGCAAGGCGAGCGCGACAAACCAGGCGGCCTCTGCCCTTCTCTCCCCGAGGAGCCTCATTCGACACAGTATGCACGCTTCAAGCATTCATATACGGGCTCGCGGTAGGCTCGAGCGAGTATCAGCGAGCGTAAAGGGTAATTAGCTGAACTCTAGTGTCGTGCCCCACAAAACGCCGGTTAAAGTGTCCCGTGGTATGTGAATCACCCTGTTTTTGTGTATAGATTCCTTGTTGGAATTAATTGCAATTCATTGCCCAGTTCAGTCGGCATTTTAGAATCACCCTTAACGTTAGTGTCTATACAACCTGTTGCTGCACTGCTCGGAAGCTCCCCTCATTAAACAGCGTCACCGGTTTGCCAGTGTCAGCTCGTTCCGCGGCATCGCGCGTTCTACCTTGCAGGCCATTCGCGGCACCCGACGTGCGGCCTGGAGAGCGCCCCCCGTGCGTCACGCACAGAGCGTGCGTCGGCGGCCATTCCCGCCCCCGCTAACGGCCGCCCCTTCACGTTTTCAGTCGCCCTAATCAAGTCAAGCGGTCGGCCCTCGGCTGCCGCCCGCCTTCGCTCGCCACCTCTGTCGCTAATGCCCCACTCCGCGGAGACGTACGGTTATTGCCTCTGCTGACGTAATTAAATCGAGCGCCCACAGAGCCCATTTCACTTTCCAGCTGCCGTTTCAATTCTGGGTCACTTATTCTGCGGAGGTAACTAGACCGGCAATTTATTTCCTACGAGCACCCATAGAACGGCGCAATGCCGCGGTACGTCGCCGGCGCCTTTCCCAGAAAAACAAAAAAGGAAAAGCCCCATCCAGCGTGACAGAGCATTTAAATGGTTTCTTAGTGCATTCCAGGTCCATACCCTAACTCTCCGACGCAAAACGTTTCGCTGAAATGGTTGTATTCCTCCGAGAACAAGATCGTAAGTTTATTACCGAAGCCACAGCTATACACAGCCTATTGTACGATACAGCATTTAATACCAGCAGCACTAAACAATGGGAAAGGAATACACCAACACATTATACAATAACAGTGTAAATTATCGCATGTGTAAATACAACTTAATGGAAACAGAGACACTTCAGCCAACGAGCCCTTCCAAGATAGATGGTGATACCTCGGACATCAATATGAAATATCGTCCTTGTTAGTAACTATGTATTTCTAATGTGACTGCTCAGATGAATATACATGTAATAGCGCCATAATTCCTGTCATGGCCAAACCTAACGAAAAACACAAATCAGCAATAGCGCCTTACGTGCGTTAATTTACCGTGTAATTCTGAATGTTGAAGGAGGTGTTCCACTAGTCATCCACTCATTAATGCGATACTGCCGTCTTCTCTGCCATTTCTCTGCCAAATCTTGACAATGTTGCATACTTCTTCTATATCTGCATTATTGGTAGAATCCAGAAGCGTTGCAGTCCTTCGAAAAAGGAAACAGCTTACAATTCGTTTGTTCGTCAAGTCTTAGAGTATTGTTCGTCTGTATGGGACTCTTCCCAGTTGGGTCTCATTCAAGAGATTGAGAAGGTCCAAAAAAGAGCGGCAAGTTTCGTGACTGGTACATTTAGCCATACCGAGTGCGTTACAAATATCATAGAAAGCTTGAAGTGTGACACACTTGCAGTTAGGCGACCCGCTAAACAAAAGGGACTGCTCTCTAAATTACGAAATCCAATATTCGCCGAGGATGTAGAGCATAAATTATTACCACCAAATTGCGTAATGAGCATCATTCAGAAATAAGGGAAATAAGAGCTCGTACTGAGGCGTTCAGACAGTCATGTTTCCCTCGCGCGATCCGCGAGAGGTACAGAAGGGGGGGAATTGAATTTGGCGCGAATTGTGCCCTCTGCCACACACCGCTGGGTGGCTAGCGGAATATACATGTAGATGTAGATGTAGATACATCTGTATACACACTCCGCAAGCCACTGTACGATGAGAGGCGGTGGGTGCCCTGTACCATTATTAGTCAATTCCTTTGCTGTGCCACTAGCAGATGTAGCGAAGAACAAACGACCATCTATCTGTCTCCGCATGAGCCCTAATTTCTCGCATCTTACCTTCGTGGTCCTTAAGTGAAATGTACAATGGCGGCAGTAGACTCATTCTGCAGTCAGCTTACAAACCCGATTCCCTAAATTTCCTCAGAGGTGTTCCACGAAATGAACGGCGTCTTCCCTCCAGGAATTCCCACTTGAGTTTCCGATACATTTGCGCTATACTAGCGTGTCGTTCAACCACATCAACGAAATTACCGTACATTTCACTTTTTCGATGACCCAAGACAGCAGACGTATCCGTTATGTATAAGGGGCAGTCGAAACAAAACGAAACAAATGACAAAAATGTAAGTAAACAGTTTATTAATTTTAAAGTAATCGCCATACTTCTTGAGACATGTATCCCACTGTGGAAGAAGTAGGCCAATGTCATTTTTGCGTTTGCGTGCGGAAACATGGTTCTTCCGATATGTCCACATCTTCGTCCGAAGCAAACAGACCCCCGCGAATGTCTTTCTTCAGGTCTCCAAAACCACGGAAGATGAGTAAGGGCTTACCAGCAAAACTTCTACAACGTAGTAGAAACGACAGACACGCCAGATCCAGAAAAATCATGATGACCTTTTTTCTTCAGCTGCAAGGGCCCAAAACTCATTGAATTTCTGGAGCACGAAGTCATAATTTACACTCAGTAGTATGTGGATACTTTATGAAAATTAAGCAATTGCGTCAAATACAAATGCCCAGTAATTCTGACGGACGCCTCCATTTCGCATCAGGATTATGCCCACCCACATGATGCGAATGTTGAGTCTACTTTTCTGCAGAATTTTAGCTGGGAAGCGATTTGAATGCGTTTGGAGTCTTGAGGAAAAAAATTCCGTTGCTGTCGATTTGCTTCAGACGAAGAGGTGCATCCTTGGGTAAAGTCATGGTTCAGATGGAGCCACAAATGTTTTTCCATGAAGACATTAACCGTCTTGTCTCACGGTGTTGTACTCGTATTAACAGTTACGGCGATTACCTCTCGTTTTCGTTTGACTACCCCGTATACGATATTAGTGTGTCAGATGTCGTCTTAACGTCATGAGCAAAGTGCTTATGTACTCAGTCACAAGGAAACACCTTACTGAACCATGAAATATGGGTGAAATTTTGCCCAATTAGACGGAATGTAACACAAGAAATTTACATTCGCAATATTTGTCTACTAACTACGACAGTATTATATGGCAAAGTCAGTACCATGACACTATATATAAACGGTGTATACATTACTAATTTGCTGCTGAAAATTAGATTTCATGCAAATATGATGAATGTGTTAAAGCTTAAATTGTGTGATTGCAATTGAATTCCGACATCACAACTAATCTAGAGTTTAAGTATAAGGTAGATTATTCAGTCTTGTTTCTTGTAAGGTTTGAGCTGCGTCGTAGTGTAATCTATAACATAATCATTTACATGGAGTATTACCATCTCAGACGTTAAAATAATAATGTCTGATACATTTCCAACTTGAATCCAAGTTCGTAGTTAAAAATTAGTAACATCTGCAAAGCGAAAATAGTTACCGTGCGATCGGTTTCAAATATAGCACAACGCCATTAAGATTCCTTTATAATACTATATTGCACTGCATAATATTCCTGAATAACACAGGCACAGCAATATCGTATTTATTTGCCGAAACTGGGCATACGACTTTCAATTAAAATGTCTCATCCGTACATGAATATACCTGTTAATGTACGAGTGCAGGAAGTAAACATGTGGTTGGCAGCATTTGAAAGTTTTGGTATGCCCTGGTATCGTGCTCAGATAGATTAATTCTGAGGCAACGGCTCGCGATAAGCGACAAATGCGGGTTCGAGGCCCGGTCCGGCACGAATTTTCAGTGTCGTCTTTCCATTACGCAGCGTACGGTTGTCCATATTTGCAACTGCGAATACATTTAATGTACGTTACAATATTCCTAGCCAAGTGAGTGGCAGTTGAACTCTGAAAGGTAGAACAAATTAGTAAAATATGCAGGAAATAAAGGACAATAGAAAGGCTAATATTTAGAAATGCTGTTCTCCCTAGAGGTGTAATATTTCTCAGCCGCTAGAATGCTCATTACTTTAAGACAGCGGCACTAAAGCGGGTGTTCACCGCTCGAACTAACAGGAGAAAAATGTAGGAGAGTGGTCGCCGTGTATTTAGGTTATAAGCTTGTATCGATCGAGAACACGATGAGAAGAGCGTCAGCGATTGCGGTCCTGCACATGGAGCATATGTGGAATAAGATGTTCGGCAGTCAAAGAGTATTATTACCGAAAGGTACCCAAAATATCAAAGATTCAAATTTAGCTGATATTATTAGGAGTCACCAGAAGCTATTACAGGACCCTATATTCCTGAAGTTCCGTATGTTATAGAGAAATTTGTAATGTGCGGTAATTAGGATGCATGCAGTAGGCAACTGTGCAATATTTCAGCCACTCGCCACGTACAGCGTTAGTTATCAGCAAACACAAATGGCGACTTGTTTGGAAATCTTATCTCGCAAAGAAATGCGCTCAGTTTTCGTCAGAGGTGGGCGAAACATTACCTTCAGCCGTCACCTCAGGTTGAGGTTTACGGAAGGCATGCAGTGTCTCGTCCTCATGTCGCAGAATGGTCATAGAAGTTGGCAGCCGGTAGAGAAAACGTCCCCTACAAGTATCTTTTTGACGAATCCGGCATCAGCAGACGTAAACAGAGCTCACGTGGAGCAGCTGATTCGTGACACCAGGAGGATCAAATTTTCGTGCGTGACAGCAGAATTGGGAATAGCATTCGGAAAGGTACGTCACAGTGTTCACTGTATTCTGTTGCACCAGAAAGTTTGTTCCCTGTGGGTTCCATTAAATCGGCAGAAGCAGCAGAAGGGAAGTGCATGGAGAAAGTCTGCAACTTACAAGGGAACCTCCCCATTGCACCCCCCCCCCCCAGATTTAGCTATAAATAGGCACAGTGGATAGGCCTTGAAAAACTGAACACAGATCAATCGAGAAAACAGGAAGTTTTGTGGAAGTATGAAAAAAATAAGTAACAGAGTAGTCCATGCGCTAGATAAGCAACATACAGAATAGTGTTAGCTCAAGAGAGCCGTGGTTCAATGGTTAGAGTGAGCAGCTGCTCAATCAGTGGTCCTTGGTTCAACTCTACCCTCAAGTGAAAAGTTTAATGCTTTATCTTCAGACAATTATTATCTGTCCGTCCATCCGTCCGATGCGAGGTAACTGCGCCGCAGTATGGGGACGCTACACCTAAACAAACATCGAAACACGACGTCAGTCGACTACAGCGCACAGAAGAGAGAGTATTCCTGCTAACGAGGCTCACTGGCTGGCAGTTGACTGTTCGCTACTTTGGACGAGAGTGCATTAAATACGTGAGATGTATTCCGTGGGCAATATGAATCCAGAAAATATAGGTCGCTACTTCAATAACAAAGTCAGTGAATATTTTCCGAACTGTAAGGAATCGGAAAGTTCCTTAATGGATCGAACGATTGTCGAACATTTGTATGATTATTTCCTACATTTGTTGACAAACGGTACGTGTGGTGATGACGTTACCTTGCTGATTGCTGCTAGGCTGAATGTACCAGATGATGAGATTGTTGACGATCCGTACGAAGAACACGAAGAGAAAACACTGCGACCTCAATCTGATGGTATTTCTTTGGGTTACATGAAGGAAGTGCTCCAATACATGTTACTGTCCAAACCAATTAAAAGACGCAAATATACATTATGGAGTGAAGTAACAATAAATTTAAGAAATTTAAAGGGATGGAGGAAAAAAGCACAATTAAATTTTGCAAAGAAGTCGTGGAACGATGTGGAACCCGAAGACAGAAGTTCAGTGAACTAGGAAACCATGTAAACCGATAATTTATTAAAGCCAGAAATTAATTAAGTGCAGTGCATGATACAGACCTACAGATTTGGGGGTTGCATTACGCCAAACAAATGGGCCTGGACTTTAAGGCTTCATCTCATTGGCTTGTCACGTTCAAAAGAAAATACAAAATTACGAGCACGAAGATTACGAAATATATAAGCAAAAACAACGCGAATAAACTGGAAGAACTTTCAGAGTGTTCCAAGACTTTGTTACAGAAAATAACGTCAGACTCCAACAGTATGAAGACGCTTGTATTATCACCACAAATTAGTCCGGTTTTAATTATGAAATGAAATCGACCCGCACGTTATCGTTTGTTGGAGAAGGCCACACTTAATGTACTGTAGACCAGCTGCATGCCACTTCACATAAGTATACCATACAATATGCTCTGAACAAATCAGGATTTCCTTTACCTACATTTAATTTATGTTTGCAGGAAAAAAATGCTATATTTGGACCGCAAGTTCAGCAACAGGTGAATACAGTACTTGCGCAAACGCCGAATGACATTGTGAATTGCAGTGCGTCAGGAAAAAATTGAGGAAAGGCTAGCGAAAGACTTTAATGAACTTGTGATTGCTCCTTACGCAGACAAAGATTTTGCCTTACTCCTTGACAGCTATACAGGACAGAAGGATCAGGCATTGTACAATTTTAGTGTGGGGGTAGACGTAATTACCATTCCTCCAGGTTGTACAACCGTTAGATGTGTTTGGTTTTCGGTAAGTGAAGTACTTTGTGAAAGGATTCTATGATTTTGCGAAGGTGCACAGGTACACAGAGCAGTATTGTTTACGTGATCGTGTGTCAATTATCAAAGTTCAGGCACTCACACATAATCAACTTCGCTCTCCAAAATTCCAGGACAAGTTCAGATTTGCTTGGACATATGCAGAATTTGACGGTTTATAAACGTAAAAATTTTAAAACGATAAAAACATATGTTTTGACAGAGCACAGGAAAAACTGTACGACTTTGAAACTGTTGCATTCATTTGCTGCAGTTTATGTGACAAACTCTTATGTTTTCATCACATTTTTCGGAGTGATTATCACATCCACAAGAAAACCTAAATCGGACAAGGTAGAAGAATCTTTTTACCCATTCGCCAAGTGTACAACTTAGGTGGGTCGACAACATATTCCTGTCATGTGACACACATGCCGTCACCAGTGTCGTATGGAATACATCAGACGTGTTTTCCTGTGGAGGAATCGGTTGACCTATGACCTTGCAATCAAATGTTTTCGGATCCCATTGAAGAGGCTCGCCCTTTCGTCTAGTAATCGCACGGTTTTGCAGTGCGGTCGCAAAACACAGACATTAAACTTGTTACAGTGAACAGAGACGTCAATGAACGAACGGACAGATCATAACTTTGCGAATGTAACTCAGGGGAAGACTGAACGAATGACCTCGCATTCCGCAGCTGCTCACGCTGCGCACGGGACCACGGCGTTACTGAGCTCACGTTATCCTTGATATTGCCTATCTTGCGCATGGACTACACAGTTTGTATATTTTCCTTATATTTTTTATAGTTCCACACAACTTCTTCCTGTTTTCTCGATTGACCTGTGCTCAGTTTTTCAAGGCCTATCGTCTGTGCCAACTCGTAAGTAAATCTCAGTGGGGTGCGATGGGGAGGTTCCCTTGTTACCAGTGGTTCTCTACGCTGGCGAACAGTCTTTTTCACTCCACTGTCACGATTAATTAAACACGAATCTATCGCTATACTTTCAGCATCCTGTCATTTCCTTTACTGTTCTCTCTAATATTAACTTCGTTTGTCGTTACGCAGGAGGTACGCTGATGGCTGTATAATCGTTCTGCAGTCAGCCTCAAATGCCAATTCTCTAAATTTTGTCAATAACGCTTTTCGAAGATAACGTCGCCTTCAGTCCTCTGATTCACCTTTCCTACTACAGTAGGCTCTTGCTAATGCGGCCTTCAGTAGTCCGGCCTCTCGGTAATCTGGCTCACATCCCGCCTCTAGTAGCTCAAGCATAAATGATGACGCATACAATAATGAGTTCTCATGTGTATCAACGTTGTTAGTGCAATATAATGTTACGCAATACTATACATGTTTGAAATTGTCACTTTTTACTGTTCAGTATCAAGGCTTCTAAACGAATCACCTTATGTTAGACCTCAAACAGACACTCCAAGTTAGACATAAGTTGAACTGAGTTTCCTCGCAGCCATTGTTGCTGAGTACAATGTTGGAGGAGCACCTATTTACGACCAAACTTAAAAAGACGAAAAGATAATCAAAAGCGTATAGAAAAATTATGATGAAAGTGATGAATAAGAGGGTATAGAGGGAAATAACGTGAAGATACGTCACACTGCTATTACTGAAGCTGCAGAGTGAATTATGCAACATACATAAGCGATTTAATGCTTGTAAAGTAGTTGTGTGATAAAGCATACTGCCGTCGCGGTAACGTTATAGTGACAACAAAAGTTAGGGGACATGTTTCATAGTAAGGATTCTGTTGTACACGTATACGCTCAATAATTTAATTTTCTATGTAAATCGATGTGTCTTTGGGTGTGTTAAAGTATTACGCCCATGAGTTCACACTAAATGTAAGTCACTCTCAACAATCCGGCACTTGCGCTAATCCGGCACACATATGTGCGAGGAATGGCCGGATTAGCGAGAGTCTAGTGTAAATCTTACATGGTCATTCCATTTCGTATTGCTTTGCAACATTATACCGACATATATAATGCACGTAACTTTGTGAAGCAGCGCACTAATAATGGTACACTCGAACACTGTGGGATTATTACCATATTCACATCCGCTATCTATCATTTTTCTACATTTTTAGGTAGCTACCATCCATCATACCAACTGGAAATTTCGTTATGTCGTCTCATATCATTCTGCAGTCACTCAACAACGATCCCTTCCCATACGCCACAGCAAAACCAGCAAACAGCCACAGAGTGCTGCTGATAATGCCGCTGGATCCTTTATGTATATAGAAAATAACAGCGGTCCTGCCACACTTCCCTGCGGCACTGCTGCCAATACCCTTGTCTGTCATGAATACTCCTCGTAATCTATCGACAGACAAAGAAGTTTAATGCGACACCGTCTGCTGGGAAGCTAATGTCCATAATGTGTTGGGACCGCGTGGGTGTCAATTTTCGGTACACTGACCGCTGGCTGATACTGCAAAGACTTGAAATTATAGCGCGAATAAGTGAAGAGGAAGTGGCTGCGACTACTTACCGACGGCACCGCCTTCCATCACGACAAAGTACGATGTCACACAATCCAGAAGACCGCCTTGTAGTTGAAGTAGTTTGACTGGGGAACCATCAACCACCCTTCCTACAGCCTGGACCTTGCTACAAGCCACGTTCACCTTTCTACTCACCTAAATAACCATTTTGAAGGCCAACGATTCGCTTCAGACGAGAAGGTGAAACACTTCGCTACAACGCTCTGAACACGCAAGCACCGGATTTTTGTTCCAGGAGGGTATATTGGAACACATACCACAAAGAAACAGGTGCTTAAATCGGTACGAGGACTGCGTCGAAATATTACCTAACGATGCGCTCTTACTATCAGATGGCTCTACTGCTCGTGCGGAATAAAATGTTCACGTTTCACGGCGTGCTTTGTAAGTTTACTTTATGATCAGTTCCCGTACAAATAGTCTTTCTATAACTTTACAGCTATTATCATGCTGTATTCAGAAAAGAAACTGCTACGGTTATTACTGGTGAGATTATTCTGTTTCAGTACATCTGAAAATTATAGTAAGAGCCCACCATTTCGGTATATGTGGAACGCTTTGTTCGCAGTATTTACAGTGAGTACACAAAATCTTTAATTCATCATGTAGACTGAAATAGATATTAAAATGTTAGGTATCACATTTTTAGGTTGTTTTGACAATAACTGTCCATTGCAACCGTAACGCAAGTTACGTTCACTGTGCACATGTTTCACTCATGATAAGTAAAAAACTAAGTCGATACATGATCAGAACGACAGCTTGTTATTTTGGTGGACTGGAATTCATATGCAGGGCTGAGTAATTGGCTTCTCTGCAGTTCTGTTTACTTTTTTTCCAATAATGTTTGGCACGATAAAACTTTTGCTGTAATTTTCATTTTCGTTTGTGCGTGTTAGTGATGCAAAACTGTTTCTCACAGTCCATCCCGATTACGTGTCATATTTCGGAAGCCCCCTAATTGACAGATGCTTACATCGTCGATTGCATATACTGAGCGGAGTGTGAGGCTTAGAAGATGAGTAACCTGAAACTTCTGACATAAATAAACTTTGGTAGGTCATGAAATGCGAGTTAAGACCGAAGCAAGGTATTGTTCCGGCCTTTCTTAAAGGTTGTTCAACTTGTGCATGGAATAACCATAGCACGAACACAAGGAAAATGTATGGAGAGTACTAAAAACAAATTTCAGTACTGAAATTCGTAGGTGACTGAATCTGACGATCAGGTAAAATACCACTTACACAGAATGCAAATAATACTTAATCCCGAGTATCGGCTAAACATATCTTAGTGTAACATAAGGGAGAACATGACATTATTAACGTCCCATTTCTAAACGAGAAGGTAGTAGAGGAAGTGAAAAAATAGCTACACTTTGGGATTAGCGTTACATACGAAGGTTTAAATCGGCACGATATAAGGAGGACACATTTGTAGTTGAGGAAGTCGTTTTTAGAACGGACGGTTTAAAGGATGGGAAAAAAACTTTCCATATTTGTTGCCTTACGCCTATGAGTGAACTTAAGGATGCGAGAGTGGTAGGTTGGTAAATACTTGGTACTTTAGTAGTCAATACCAATAATTATAATATCACTCAATACAAACTTGTATTTTAATAATGCGATACACGTGATCACATGTAGCTATATCAGTCAGCGAGTTTTGCAACTATTTAAGGCATTTCTTTAGAGCTATAGTCAAATAAAGTACTTATGTTTAACACATACAAATAAAGATTGCTTTCACAAGAGTTATTTCAAAGCAAAGGATTTTATTCGGAAACACAATGTGGTAGTAATGAACAAAACAACACTTCACACTTCAATTTTTCTGTATATTAAATATCTAAAGTGTTACGAATATGTTCAAGGAATCGACGAAAATTTGTTAATGATATTGCGCATTCAAAATTATTTTTTTGTTCTTTAGTTATGAACTTCCTAACTGTAAAGCTGCAGTTTTATTAAAACTAGATTACTTAGCGACATTTCATAATATTACGATACTACAAAGTACTATTGCCTAAAATTTCTACAGAGGTGGAAGTTATTTGTGTGAACCATGACATACCTCAATAGAAAACACCTTTTGTGCTCTTCAGAGCAAAAAATATTTCCTTTTCCCAAAAATATATTTGAAGAGTATTGCTGAGAAACTTGTCATTCCCTCAGATATTACATTTTAAAATTGAATTAGATTCAAGAATACTTCATCCTTTTCACTGTGATTCTCAGGTTTCTAGAAAAAATGTATACTTTTGTCAAAATTAATGTGTAAATTATAAAGTTATGGAATTAAAAATTTTCTGTTCCTTGAAAATTCAAAGAAGAAACGTGATATTATTGATATGGTTGTTGCGTGCAAATACGAAGAGCGCTCGCTTCGGTTTTGGCTGGTAAAGATATTAGACCAATTTATTTGAGATTAACTGCTGGGACGATATGATACCACTTATCTGAGGATGTTTGTCATTTGCCTCACTTGTCAGTAGAAGATGTTTTGTGTACAGTTGATTTTATGGTAATAAATTACACAAAAAAGGGCAAAAAATGTGTTTCACTCATGGCTCGACCTTAGACAATGCATGGGAAGCAACTGAAAATGATAAGCAAATCATAATGTGTTATGGATAATTAATTATGCAGTAAGCCCTCGCCCCGCATTTGGGCATAATTGAATGGGAATTGTAAGGAACACCTTATTTGAGGATAAGAGCGCATTTTACTTTATCTCCAGTTTTACTATTTCACATCCGTGTAGTGAGTGTATCGGCGCAGCAGTACGTACGCCGTAAGCGGTAGGTTCCCACGCTGGCCAGCAGGGGCGGTTGGCCGTCTGGCGCTTTCGGAGTCATTATGATGAGGTACCGATGCAGAAATCGCTCGTGACGTCAGCAAAGAGGTATATAGGGAAAGCAGGTTTCAAATGTGTGTGTGTGAACTGTTAAGGGATCAATCTGCTGAGGCCATCGGTCCCTAGACTTAAATCTTGAACTAACTTACCCTAAGAACAACATACATACGCCTGTGCCTGTGGCAGAACTGGAACCTCCTGCGGGAGTGGCCACGCAATCCGTGACATGGCGCCTCTATCCGCGCGGCCGCTTCGCGAAGCGAAATCAGATGGACTCTGGCTCGGATGAAGTAACTGTTACTATAAATATCTGCTAACAAAAGCTACCTTTTACCACTGTGGCATTAGGTGAAGTCTACATGTCATAAATACCATTTTTCAGTAATTTTACAGTGGCAGGAAACGTTGATGTTAAAAAATAAATGAATAATTTCGACATAAGCGAATATTTAAGATCTTAAACGAACTACACCGAATGTATGCTCAAGTTATAGTCCTTGCGCCATAGCCGGCAGTAGTTGCTAGAATGCCTTTCGGTCTAGTCGTACAGTAGTCCATGCTCCCTTACCGTTAATAGCCAGTTTATAATCAGTGTGAACATGTTCATTTTACAGTGTTTCTTAAATAATCCCACCACAATGGCGTCCCGCGTTGAAATTAATTCCACATGAAACTTCTTCGCGCTTCTTTACCTAAAACATAGACAGTAGTAATGTACTTTCTTAACCCGACGGCGCTGCCTCGGCTCTGAAAGCAGACATAAAACTGCGAGAGCATCTTCATATAACAGGTAGGAAGAATTCCTACACGGCGGCTGAGTAAATCAGTTAAAGCACGGACTTACTTCATTATCGCAAAACCCGGGTGGGAAACAGTGGTCGATTATACTGTACGACCCTTGTACCAGCATCTCCTGACTCACAGGCTAAACGGGGAGGTTTAGTACATGTGGAGGGTTCCAGCAGAATGTTGAGACACCCCACAGGTCCAAAAGACCTAACTTCTCCAGATATACCAAAACATTTGAAGTCTTAAAATTATGCTGAAATTCCGGTTTTCTCCTCATTTTGGGTTAAAATTAATGTAGAGGAAACAATGCCAGTGCACTGTATACTATCTTGATATATCTAGTGAACATGTGGACTTTTTTAACATTTTGTAACATATATCCATAAATCATTACTTACCTCATACTTTGTTGCTAATGTGGATAAGAATAAACAAATTATGTCTATTTTCCACTCTCTTTGTCATTACAGTCCACACACGGCCCATTATTCGAAGGATCTTGGCGAGCTGTATATGTCAGAATGAAAGTACTGGGTACTTCCTGCTTTTGGTAAAGGGAATAGAAATCACTTGTAGTACGCGTTTTCCTATCATTTCTAGGCACATGATCTTGCAGGCTCGACTTACAGGACTTGATGGTATTACAGTCGTATCAGCCAGCTGGAATGTATGCTCTTGTGCTCCATCAGCGAATACACTGCGTTTAACGACACGAAGACTTTCTTGTGAATCGCAGAACTACATGAATTGTGTTACATGAAAGCGTTGTTTGTGTTTCCACGAAAACAACGTTCTTTCGGTAGGACATTGAAGAACATTCCTTGAATTTAAACACCTCTACTTTTTAAGGAATTTTAACATTAAAATTCATCCTTGTGCTTACTTCCATTATTACTCCTGCATATTCTTTCAACAAATATAGCATATCTACCTTTCTAATTTTTCTTCCTAGCGTACTGAAACGCCTATCACACGGTACCTAAGACAGGCCATTTTCAGTAAAGTAATGTGTGACGAACTGAAAAAATTCCCTATGCCACAAGCATTAAACAAAATCATTCCATTGTTTGATTTTTATTTTGACCTCCACAAGAGACAAAGAACTCATGAAGGTGTTTACCATGTTGCCCTAAATTATCATTTATGTAACAAAAACAATAAGAACAGACTTAGTCAAGACATTTCGTGCTAAGAGGGACTATCGAATATTCTCTCTGTTTAATAAAGTGCTGATGATCTAAAATTTTGATAAAGAGAATACCTTTTGTACATGTGGAGTTTGAGTGACATAATGGCTGAATAACGACAAAAATTGTGATATTACGAGGTTTCCTATGTCATAACTGGAATATATGATTAAAGTACAAAATCGTAGGTAGCTCAACTCCGTCAAAACATCGTATTTGGGATTTCTATATATTAAAATTCAGTTTCTTTGAACTAACATTAATTTTTCATGTTTACGTGAGAACAGTATCTAATATCTGTTCTATAAATTAACAGAAGCGTCAGTAAGGCAGAAAATTAATTTAACTTCAGTACCCGTAATAATCAGGAGTAAATGAAAGAATATTTATTGATATAGAGTGCGGCATATTTTAGAGCTGGAAGAGAAGCTTACAGCTCTATTTGAAGCGTGAGTAAAACTGTGCAGAGAAACTACTCTCTTTAAAATACCACGGCCACGAGTCGCGAAAATTGCCTGGTAACAGTCTCGTTGGCATTCTTTTACATTAACCTCTACGCTTACATTTCACAAGGTTCCCGGCGGTGTGCGCCGAGTGTGCTTCATACACCACTTCCACTTCATTTCTGCTTCCACCATTTTTTGGAAGCTTTAAATTCCGCGCAACTGTCCAGTAATCTAGTTTTAGATAAATGATATAGCAAAGAAAGGGCTGCACATTTTAAAAGCCTTTTCCCGCTGATAACCCACGTACATGCTGTGAACCAAAGTGAAATGTCATAACGTACTGAAACTACGTTCTGAAAAAGCTTTGGAGCTACAGAATCACTTTTCTAATACCCAAACTTCCATATATCATACAGTCATATCGGTACCAAACGTTGTATTCCGACTGAGTATCAACCAAAACTCCAATATAGTTTGTGCTATGTGTTGTCACCCATGAGGAAGTATATAAACGGTAATAAGTAACAGACGACCTACAGGGCACAGAAAAAGCATACGTGTGGGCGTCTGTCATAACATTTCCCATGCGGAAGTCGGTATAGAGTTAGTTTGTCGCTTCAAGGGCCCTGGGTTCGAGTGCTCGTCATGCCAAGTCTCAATACTGTAATACGTGTGAAACTATTGTATGGGTCAATATATCTCTGACATGTAAAATAATTGTTCAGAATTTCTAGCACTGTTCCATTGCCAGTCCTCTTTCGATTCTTTTATACGAAAGCAGCAAGTCTATAGAGTACATCTGGAGATAATGATCAGAATAATTATTGTTATTACTATTAATGTTAAAGTGTGATGTAGTTGCTCCTTTATTCTTTTGTCCCGCTTGTTTATTCTGTGAAACGACGGTTGTACTGTATAGGTTTGTTACTTTCAATCAAACGAAGCGACAGTGGACTGCTAATATAATGTTGTAATAAACTCCGAACAGTCCTCTCACATGCAAGGAACATGTTTTATAAAAAAGTTTAAAGCAGTTTTACAGGTACTGCAGTACCAAAACTGGCATGACGAGGGTACGAACCCAGGACTCTTGGTACGACAAAGTAACTCTCTACCAACTTCCGCACGAGAGCTCTAAATCACAGTCTCTATGTTATGCTTTTTCTGTGTTCCGTAAGTCAAGTGTTACGTACTGCTTACAGTTTACGTACGTTCTCCTGGACAACAGCACACAGTACAAACTATATCGGAGTTTTGGTTGATGCTCAGTCGATGTACAACATTTGGTGCTAACCTGACTGTCTCACATTTGGAGGCTTGGATGTAAGGCAGAAGACTAAACGAGTAAGACTTCATATTTCGAAGTAATCACGCTTTCAGATTATGTGGTTGCTCTGACTTAAAGTGTGATGAATACGGGAAAAGTTTAATTTCATTCCATCGTTTGACACGTCCAACCAAATGTTTCAACATCATAATACAGGAAAGTATGATACCCGTAGTTATCTATGTGGCAGCATTCTTCAAATAATAAAACCAAGTCCCTCGGACAGACGGATATATAGGGTGTCGAAGCAATTGTTCACTGTGGTGAGAACTGGTTGTATGGACCAAAATAAGATAAATGCATCTCCTAGAAATGTGCTTTAAAACTCATACCTTATGAGCACTTGTTCATCTTCACTGCTGTGTAACCCATTTCTTCTGGTGAGAATGTGCTGATAGCTCACAACGTATGCGTTTTGAAGCCAATGCTTACGGTATTTTTTTCCTGTTTCGGTGGATACTACCACCCCATAAAAACTGGATAGGCAAGAGCTCACACAGGAAGAGATAATGAATAAATGATCATAGCTCTGAAGCTGTGATTATTAGAGCCCTCGCTTACTGGATAACATACGTTATTCTCTAGCGTCTCGTAGCCATTTATTACTGTAGCTATGAAATATAAACAACATAGTTATCACTAGTAAGTCTTAATTAGCGTTCCAGCTTCTTGTAAAAGACCACTAAATTTCTCAGTCCCTTTATTTCTCCGCATTCTCAAATGAAAATACCTTTTGGGATATTAGTGGATTCCCGGAAAATAATATAGCACTATTTTGGCTTAGGAATATGATGGAAGCAAACTTGTAAAACTTAATCTCAGTAATAAGGCTCTCGGTATTCGTGGTAAAATCACAAAGAATTGCAGACATACAGTTCCAGAGTATAAGCCTATAACATCACATGAGAAGAATAACTAAGTCCTGAAAACAATTCTGAATCATAATTTATTCATGTGGCACAAATTTTGTAACCCAATCACGATCTGAACTATGATAAATGCATATATATATCAGATTTGACACGATAATGCTGAGAATACAATGAGACAAGGTATACAGCTGGATCAAGTTGCTTTCTGAACCGTCCGATGAGTTATTTTGGGAGCAGCCAACAAACTACCCCAACATCTTAAGTTACGTGTATATGGACAAGAGAAACTGCATATTACTGATAGTATAGCCCGGGACATTGGCAGAACACTGCAGCCATATGTCGCCAACATTACTGGCCAGTGGTACCTGGCAGTGTTTGTGGCAGTACGTCTCCGCGCCAAGACTGTTTCTTTGCATGGGCCACAGTATTGCTGCTAAATGTATGAAAGTAAGCCGCTGCAAGTAAACGGTGCTTTCCCGCCCTTTCATAAGGAAAATGAGAAATAGGGCTTTGCGGCAGCGTTCTTTTCAAGTTAACTTAACAGCTACCGAGACTTCAGCTCGAGAACTGATTCTGGATATGCACGTCCTTTAAAATATTGAAACAGAATTTTGAATATGGGGTGAAGCATGAGAGTTTAACTGAGAGGGAAGAATGCAAGTTGCAATTATTTGAACACAAACTGTAAAGGAAATCTTTGGTCCATATTATGATAACGCAAAGCTGGAAGAGAAGACACAGCACAGAAATTCACATGCTCTCACAAGACCCAATAACAATGACGACAATAATTTCAAGAATACAACAATGAGTAGGTCGTCTTAGGAGAACGGAGAAGATCAAATTATTTCGTGGAGAAGTCATTTGGTTAGACACAAAGGGGGAGATCCAGAAGTACAACGGTATATGAAATGATAACAATTTGCGCAGGATGGGCGTAAATAATTGGCAGGAGAAGCCCGCATCTCGTGGTCGTGCGGTAGCGTTCTCGCTTCCCACGCCCGGGTTCCCGGGTTCGATTCCCGGCGGGGTAAGAGATTTTCTCTGCCTCGTGATGGTTGGATATTGTGTGATGCCCTTAGGTTAGTTAGGTTTAAGTAGTTCTAAGTTCTAGGGGACTGATGAGCATAGATGTTAAGTCCCATAGTGCTCAGAGCCAATTGGCAGGAGAAAGAAGATATAACTGTTTGGAGGCACATGTGAGGCCGGCACGGGAGCTTCGAGTCCATTAGAAGCCAAGAAGAAAAAGAAGAAGAAGAATTGGTAAGAAAAAAGCCAATATAATGGACCGTATACCTATTTACAAATGAATTTGCAGTGGTTTTGCGGAAGAACTCTAGTAATTATTTTCTTTTAATACAGGAAGTGTATCAAATAGTGCAGTTCGAACGTCAGTTCATGGCTTCGGGAAAATAAACTGACACTACGTTCTTCGATTGTCTAACAATCAGTTCAACTAAACTGATATTTCGATTACACAGAATGGGCATCAGATTACTGGCTGTGAACAAACAAATTGTTCAGCTCCAGACAGATGGTAGCCTGTCATGGAATTCCGATGTTCAGGATCTTGTACAAAAACTAAATGCTGCTGTATTTACCTTTCGAACAATATCCACACAAAGTGACGGTCCACTACGAAAATCAATCTACCTCTCTTATTTTTATTCGCTTATGGCATACGGTTCTCTTCGGGAGGTACTCTTCCGATTCACAGTGGACATCGTTGACTCACAAGCGGACTATACCAGCAACGTGTGGTGTACTTTCACGTACTTTTTATCAATACCCGTTCAGGAGTCTGGCAATTATGACACTGGCCTCTTAATATGTATTTTCTGTAATGTCGTTTGTTGTTAGTAAGATGAGCTTATTTTTCAAAAAACTGATAGCGTTCGCTCTGTTAATACTAAGCAGATATCCACTGTGCATTTTGATTGCAGGCTCTTCACTCTTGTGCAGAAAGCCATGCAGTATTCCTCTCCCTCTATTTTCAGTAATCCATCACAAGAATTCACACAACATAATCCCAAGAACTTCCTCATGGCTCACTCCTCCTATTCTGACGGAATTTCCCGCAAATTCTTAAGCAATTTCCTGTGCTATATTGTTGATTATGCTAGTCTACTGTCAGCAGTTTGTCGTCCGCTTAGGATTCGAGTAAATTTTATTTGCTGTTAACCTGTCTGATCTTAGTTTTATTTACTGACTATTTCCTTGAGTTGGAGATTTCCTTCTGTATTTTTGTACTTCGAAATGAGGCGTTTGAGACAAAATAAAATACAACAAAACTATTTTACTTTGATTCACCAGTACACCGAATGAACTAACAATGACAGAAAATTTTGGGAGTTACTGACTTATAACAGCTCCTTTGCGGCCGTATGTGGGGCAAGCAGGCGGAGGGGCGCTGATATGAACAAGCGGTGATCAATAAGTAATGCAATACATTTTTTCCTGAAATTAGGTTCCTTTTGTTCAGGATTCCAATACATCATATTATTCCCCACTCTTTTGACTAAAAACCCTGTTTTTCCACATAATCTCAGTTCAGTGACACGGACTTACGCCACCACCCTGAGGAGACCTGTATCCCCACATGGTGAGCCTCTACTGGTCGACGTGTTGCTGCATCAATAACCTCCCCATCACACACGTACTGCTTCTCGTAAAGTGCGTCTTTCATTGGCCAAAAGAGATGGAAGGTGCGAGATCCGTTCTGTAGGGTGGATGTGGAAGAAGTCAAATGCAGTTTTGTGAGCTCTTCTCGGGTGCACAGATTTTTATGAGACCTTCTGTTGTCACGGACAAGGAATTTGCATTTTCGTCGTGACGAACCCACGCTGAAATCATTCCATCAATTTCCTAACGGTAGCACAACTAACTTCAGAGTGGACCGTTGCACCTTGAGGGAGGACATCTAAGAGAAAACACCTTCAGAATCCTAGAAGACCGTCTCCTTGACTGTATCGGCTGGATAGGGTTAACCGAAACGCCTGTTTCATCACAATTAAATATTTGAGAAGCCATTAGTTTGTGGTTGTTAGTAACGAAAAAACTTGTCGATAGCTACTTTATTAAATCCCACAGATCTTGTACCAGATGTTGCTTCGGGTTTGTGAACAGATGAAGTAGGATATCCTTTAAGGAATCCGTTGACCCAATCTTCGCCTGCAATTTCATTTTTAAATCTACGAACAATGTCGTTTCTTACAGCCAACTGATAAGCTGGGTTACGAAAGTCTTTCATGAAGCCGAATATCCTAGTCTCCATACTTTGTAAGTACTTAATGAGCTCAAGTTGCTGTTCTTCTGTAAATACGTTTTCAATCTTTCCAGCCGTTTTATCTGTTTCAAAGTGTTTCCCATTCTTTTTTTAACGTTTCTTTCCAGAGCAGTCTGCTCAACGTCAGATTTGTTTGAACCCTTCAGATATTTACAATGACCAGAATTAACTGCCTCCACGCCATTGTTCATGGCCTCAGTAGACCATCACTGGCTATTTGTATTTCTCTTACATAGTGGAACCATCAGATATCGAAAGAAAAATAGATTAGGAACCTAATAAAGGCCATCTCTTTGTTAAAAATGTAGCGGGGCGGAATAGGGTACTTCCCTTTTCCGCTCCAGGTACATGGTTTAGGTTACGGAGGTAAGGCCACTAAACAAATATTAGAAAACAATCATTTAACCACATGAAATTAAACATTATTAAACATTTTTAAGCATTTTTAAGCATCTACTAACAGTAGTCGTATTGTAAATAAGTAGGTATATCTTTTCTTGCTTCCAATTCGCCAGAAGTTACAAGACAGGAGCATAAATAAGCACAACGAAAACTTCACGATCCAACGCTTACGAAAATCAAACAAACATGGCTGCCAAGATTGGGCAGTAACTTTCTGAACTAGTTCTACTTTCTGCCGATCGTTGACAGCAACTCTTTCACACGAAAATGCGTACATCTTCATTCTACCCCAGTAATCCATCCTACCCTGGGTTCTCCTACCTTATTTGGGTGACACGTTTCTAGAAAAACATACAGACACCTTTCCTTGCTGCATTACTCAATAAGCACGCTTTCTTTGTTTCATTCCATGTCTACATAAGATTCTGTGTTCAGATATATGATACAGTTTCTCTCAACGGCAAAAGAAAATTTTCATTTGTTTTATTATTGTATTATTGAAAAATGTGCAGAACATCTCGCACAGTATAAAGAAGATTCGTTAAGCGTTCACCTATATCCAGTCTGCTGACCACGAGATGAATACAAACCAACAGCAGAAAGCCCGCTCGGAATGCTGCGATCTGTGCAAAGGCGCAAATACGTTTTCTATAGCGAAGGCGCGGATCTACGACGGCATAGAAGGGTTTCTATATTTTCCAGGCTGATAGACCGCCTGATAAAACAGCAGCTTCAACCTTTCTGCCACTAGGTGGCAGGCCTTCTGCACCTGATTCAGACACGTTAAGTGTATCGTTTAGTACCTGCTTTAGAAAAGAGACGCGTGATTGAGAGTGAGAGAAAAGCATTAACAGGCAGGGAACGAGATACGTGTAGGCAGGCTACACTAAATTTGCTCCATCTCAGTAGACAACGCCGGCAGCATTCAGCCAACCCCTGTAACTACCAGCGACAGCCAACTTTATCAGCAATATTGCTGGGTCATACTACAATACTGTGTGCATTACAGCTACATAGCAACAGTGCTGACGACAAAAATATTGCAGTCACACCTCGTCGTAATTGATGGCCTGTGTAAACGTTCCTTCAAGTAACGACGACGAATCTTTCTGTGAAATCTCATTAACGATGATTCGATTGATAGAGAATCTGTATTATCAATTCTGGAAGAAAAGATCTGGATAAGAGAAACACTAATATTACAAAAGCGACCCTTCCAAATATATTTTCGGAAGATATATTTATGGGCGAATTATCGGAACCCTTTGAAATAAAAACGGGAGTGCGGCAGGGGGATGGACTCTCAACGCTGCTGTTCTACTGTGCGCTTGAGAAAGTAATCAGAGAACGGAACCAAATATTAAGAGTGATATAAGAGTGAGTTGCAGAAAGATGAACCTTAAGGTAAATTGCATTGCATTTTGAAGGTGATATAGCACTGTTTTCTGAAACAATCGAAGAAGCACGGGAGGAAATCCTTGAACGAAAGAAACAAGCAGCTAAGAGGATCTTCACATCTCCTTTGAAAACACTAAGATATTAACGAACATCAAGCCCTTTTGTAAATACCTCAAAGTTCAAGAACAACAGATTGAAATAGTAAAAGAATTAAAATATCTCGGAGAATGGACTAGCTGAAATGCTGGGGAATACAGAAAAAATGAACGTGAATTGGCCTGAAATCTAAGGGAAAAAGCATATAACAAAAAATCCCTTTCATGGGAGTCATAAATTACACATTACAAGACAATGATTAAGTCAGAAGCACTGTATGCAGCAGAAACACTGAACAT
The DNA here is from genome assembly GCF_023897955.1 of Schistocerca gregaria. Classification (NCBI taxonomy): domain Eukaryota; kingdom Metazoa; phylum Arthropoda; class Insecta; order Orthoptera; family Acrididae; genus Schistocerca; species Schistocerca gregaria. The sequence goes on along the minus strand of NC_064923.1, from coordinate 62,721,744 downwards.
GAATTTCAAAGGCCAAATAGAGAAACTTTAGCTAGAGGAAAGAAAAATAATAAGACCAAAATTTCAAGACAATAAGATTATATACATAAAAAAATGAAACTTTCTACAAGAAAATTTAAAACCTTTCAGATACTATACGAAAAGGAGGATAAAATATTATGATCATCTTCTCAGAATAAGTTCCAACAGATTAACCACACGAATCTTTGGCTTTTTGAGTAACCGCAAAACGAAACCCAACTTGTTTGAAGAAACTGAGAAAGGCCTAGGTGAATTAAAGATGGCCGAAAATACACTTAACGAACGTACAGCTAAATTTATTACTAAAGATGAAAACATAAGGTTTCAAGATAAATATACAGAAAAGTTCAAACCCTGCATCTCGGAAGAAGACAGGTAAAGAAGATAAGAAAGAATGAAGAAATACTGGGCCCTAAGAAGAAAAAACGCACAATGAAATGATTGATCTAGCGTACCTCAAAGAGGGTGACACGAAAGAAGAAGAAGATGAAGCTTCAGTACTTTCGTTCGTTTCCCTTCTACTGTCGTTCCTTGTTGGTTAATAACGTCTTCAGCGTACTTATCCGATCAATATAGGGTGCAGGATCTTTCAGCAGAGACGGGGTGCTAGTAGTCGGTAGGTTACTATCTGCTGTGACGTGCCTTCTGTAATCGGAGTCGGTTTTTGTTTGCTGTCAGTGTATTCTGTGCAAAGAAACAAACTCTGGAACATAGAGCTACAAACACTGGGGGAGTGAGTGGCCAAACAGAGGCCCCTGTGCCACTCTGTTGCCAGGGTTGTATCAGCTCTGGAGCTGGAGTTGAGCGATCCATCACTGCCACGCAGAGAGAGGTGCCCGTCACCCAGCAGCCATGTCACATTTCATGGAGCAACGCTTTCGGCTCGTCCTGTTCTCTGCAGCCCACGTGCTACACCGTTAGGTTACTCCGTTAAGCCCAGCGCGAGCGGCATTTTCTCGACACGAAACATGATATCGCTGAACGTCGACCGTTTTCATTAGCAAAACCTCCGTTGTTTTCTAGCGCCACTTTGCTCTCGACTGTCATACGCTACGTGATCAAAACGGACTTCCACTGTCATTGACACCTGTTAAACCCACTGAAATATAGTTCACGATATACTTTTTACCTAGTGGAAACCTACGACCTCTATAACTACACATTTTCACAGACGACATTCTGTTCCGCATGGAATGCTAGTTTCTCAGTAATGTTAGGCCTTCATCCCAGAGCTATAATCAGTACTGTAACGAGCTTGGGCAATGAAGTTCATTTGGAATTATGCTCCTCTTTGGCAGCCAATTACAATTCAGTACTTAAATTGCAGCCATAGAGAGACGGCCACAAGAGATATGTAAACCGATATTATATATTATATTATCATCTTTACCAGATTTCGGCTAAATTAATCTAGCCTTCTCCAGAAGCATAAAATTACTATAACATTCCAGAGTAAGGCACGGTCAACATTAAAATTAAAATAAAGATTAAAACCTATAGTACCGTGGGAACAAGTCTAATTAAAACTAATTAACGGAAGTCCAGCCCCGGCATCTCTTCACCACATGGTGCCAACCGACCACGGTACTATAGATTTTAATTTTAGCGTTGACTGTGCCTTACTCTGACATCTTATAGTAATTTTATGCTTATGAAGAAGGGTAGATTATTTCAGCCGAAATCTGGTAAAGACAGGAAAAATTTGCACAATTACGCTGGTTCTTCAAGATATTAGTCTACCACAGTTGCTGACGGAGCTGCAATATGCTAAAAGTCCTTAAATGTAAACAGCATTTCCGTGATATTGTCACATCCAAATGACAATAGTCCACAAGTTGGACTGTAAAAATTTGTTGTGCTTAGGCCTCTGAAAGAATACACAAAATACGCTAGAGATAACGAGATGAGGTGAGGAAAATAGTGTGTTTGTGAATACTTATTGGTTGAGGAAAAGTTGCTGGAATTTTTGCTTAGTTTGTAGTAGCTCGAGGCGTCTGGCAGTATAATAGAAACACAGGGAGAAAACATGGTCTGCTTAAAGGTGCAGTCACCTAGATCCGCATCTACTGCTTTCATTACCTGTTATTACTTTCGACCTGTGACTGTAACTTCAAACTGGGTTTATTTTGGTGTTAGACCCATGTTACACTTTAAGTATAAGTTTGTGGGGAAAACGACGAGGAGATATGGATGCGAGGCCTAAAAATTGAGGACGACGGTTGAATCCCGTCTCCGGCCATCCTGATTTAGGTTTTCCGTGATTTCCCTAAATCCTTTCAGGCAAATGCTGGGATGGTTCCTTTGAAAGGGCACGGCCGATTTCCTTCCCCGTCCTTCCCTAACCTGAGCTGGCGCTCCGTCTCTAATGACCTCGTTGTCGACGGGACGTTAAACACTAATCTCCTCCTCCTCCTAAAAATTGAGCAGCTGGACTCGATGCCATATTCAGCCGGTCATTTTGAGATAAAAGCTGCATTACCTATTTAAAAGAGGAACAGAACCGTACATCGCTTATTAATAACCGTTACAGTCACTTATTGCTAGATCAATCTTAATCTGTATAAAAAAAGAAAAGAAAAGCAATCAGTAAACAGCTTCGAACGTGATCACATTAATTAGTAAACGGTTCACATGCCGCTGTGGTTAAAGTAAACCTTGCATGGAAAAACGGCTCTTTTCCAAACTGGCGCCAAGGCAACTGCGGTCCACCATGGGCCATAGATGATGAGGGTGAACGACAGCTGCGGAGATGTGTACGGGCGAACTGTCCGCCCAGATGAACTAACGGGTTACCCACAGCAAGCGCCTGGCTCATGCATCTATCTGACTGCTGATCATCAGCGCCAATGCGGTAACTGGCAACTGGATTTTCACCGAGTGGCGACAGGTGGCCTTCTCTGATGAATCAAGTTCTATGCTCCATAGGGTATGGGCGTACTGCGTAAAACGTGTGAAAGGAAACAAAGGACGTTGTTTTTACTGGGTGATATTATCATTTCTGAAAGCACAATGGGTCTACGTTGGTAAGTATCTATCCTTGGTGCCCATGGACACCATTACATGCAATCTGTTTTTTCCTCAGGACGAAAGCATAAACCACCAGGAGAATGCAACATGTAGCACAGTTCACAGTGTACGTTCGTGGTTCAAAGAATACCAGGGTGAGGTGAACGTAGACCCCTGGCCACCAAACTCACATGATCCTAGCTAAATCGAGAATCTGTGGGACTATTTCTGTTTGGATTCTCGCGCTATGGATCCTCAACCGAGAAAGCTAACGCAGATTGCCACGGCAGTAGAGTCGGCACGGCTCCACATCCCTGTCGTTATGTTCCAGAACTCAATCTATTCCCACCGCCCGCGGTGCAAAATTTGTTATTCAGACACTTTGACAGATGGACAGATTTATGTAAGTGGTTCAAATTGTTCAAATGTTTCTGAGCACTGTTCCACTTAACTTCTGAGGTCATCAGTCGCCTAGAACTTAGAACTAATTGAACCTAACTAACGTAAGGACATAACACACATCCACGCCCGAGGCAGGGTTCGAACCTGTGACCGTAACGGTCGCTCGGTTCCCGACTGTAGCTCCCAGAACCGCACGACCACTCCGGCCTGCTACGTAACTGCGCTGTGTAGTTTGTAATTTATGATAAAAGCTAAGTGCTTGTGTTCGTTCTCAGGTAACCTTCTGTCAAAATAAGCCGAAAGGTCGTCATGAAACAAAGTAAACGAATATCTATACATATGCTATTTAGAACGGCAAGACACTAGACAACTTCGGACATTTCCAATTAGACTTGTAACAGCTAGGAGCGACGAACGGGCGTGACGGGATGACATCGGCTGATCGGCAGACGCAGTCTATTTGGAACCGCTTCTCTACACTTAGCGTGACTGTATTATTGCGTGTTTAGCTTCTTCGGCCTACGAAGAAGAACATAGGGGACAGACATAATAATAGAATTACTTGTTACATCTATAACTTTCTGTCTTCATACGCCGTTATTCCTCCTTCCAAATACTGCTCGTACTTGCGTTATTATACTATAAAAAGCATAGCAAAAGCCGGACATGTCAGATTTTATTATAAAGTCTGACATGTCCATATATATATATATATCACTTTTGAAACATATAGCTCAACTAATATATATGACCGTGCATGTGAGTACAAAGCCAGACACCCAAAGTGCAAATTTGGAATCAGCGAATTACACTCAGACGAATGAACATAACGACTGTGTGCTTAATACTTTTATCTTTGTAGCTCTTTCATCAGTCTTCTGACTGGTTTGACGCCGCCCGCCACGAATTCGTCTCCTGTGATAACCTTTTCATCTAAGAGTAGCACTTGCAACCTACGTCCTCAATTATTTGCTTGATGTATTCCAATCTCTGTCTTCCACTACAGTTTTTGCCCTCTACAGCTCCCTCTAGTACCATGGAAGTCATTCCCACATGTCTTAATAGATGTTCTATTGTCCTGTCCTTTTCCTTATCAGTGTTTTCGACATATTCCTTTTTTCTCCTATTCTGCGCAGACCCTGATTATTCCGTACCTTATCGGTCCACCCAATTTTCAGCATTCTTCTGTAGCACCACATCTCACATGTTTCGATTCTTCTCTGTCCAGGTTTCCCACAGTTCATGTTTTACTACCATACAATGCTGTACTCCAGACGTACTTCTACTTCAATCCTGATGTTAACCTTTTCCCTGTTCTCATTTCAACTACTCATTACCTTCGTATTCCTTTGATTTACTCTCGATCCATACTCTGTACTTGTTACACTGTTCATTCCGATCATCAGAACATGTAATTCTTCTTCTTTATCACTCAGGTTAACAATGTCATCTGCAAACTTTATCAGTGATATCCTTTCAATTTGAATTTGAATTCCACTAGTGAACCTTTCTTTTATTTCCGTCATTCCTTCTTTGATATATAGATTGAACAGTAGGGGTGAAAGGCTACAGCCTTGTCTTACACCCTTTTTAATACGAGCACTTCTTTCTTGGTCGTCCACTCTTATTTTTCCCTCTAGGCTGTTTTACATGTTGCACATGACCCCGTCTCTCCCTATAGCTTACACCTACTTTTCTCAGAATTTCGAACGTCTTCCAGCATTTTACATTGTCGAACACCTTTTCCAGGTCGACAAATCCTGTGAACGTGTGTTGATTTTTCTTTAGTTTTGCTCCCATTATTAACCGCAGAGTCAAAATTGCATCTTTCGTGCCCCCAAATTTCCTAAAGCCAATCTGATCTTCATCTAGAACATCCTCAATTTCATTCCATTCTTCTGTACACTATTATTATAAGAAACTTGGACGCATAAGCAGTTGAGCTGATTGACTGGTAATTCTCGCACTTGTCAGCTGTTGCCGTCTTCGGAATTGCGTGGATAATGCTTTTCCGAAAGTCAGATGGTATGTCGGCAGGCTCATACATTCTACACACCAATGTTAATACTCGTTTTGTGGCCACTTCCCCCTATAATTTTAGAAATTCTGATGGATTGTTATCCATCCCTTGTGCATTATTTGATCTTAAGTCTTCCAAAGCTCCCTTGAATTCCGATTCTAATACTGGATCCCCTACCTCTTCTAGATCGACACCTGTTTCTTCTTCTATCACATGAGACAAATCTTCCCCCTCATAGAGGCTTTCAATGTATTCTTTCCATCTATCCGCTCCCTCTTCTACGTTTAACAGTGGAATTCCCGTTGCACTCTTAATGTTACCACCGTTGCTTTTAATGTCACCAAAGGTTGTTTTAGCTTTCCTGTATGCTGAGTCTGTCCTTCCGACAATTATTTCTGTTTCGATGTCTTCACATTTTGCCTGCAGCCATTTTGTCTTAGCTTCTCTGCACTTCCTATTTATTTCGTTCCTCAGTGACTTGTACTTCTATATGCCTGCGTCTCCTGGAACATTTTCATACTTCCTCCTATCATCGATCAAATGAAGTATTTCTTCGGTTACCCATGGTTTCTTCGCAGTTACCTTCCATCTACCTATGTCTTTCTTTCCAACTTCTGTGATGACACTTTATAGATATGTCCATTCCTCTTTAAGTGTACTGCCCACTGTGCTATTCCCTATTGCTGTATCTGTAGCCTTAGAGTACTTGAACCGTATCTCGTCATTCCTTAGTACTTCCGTATCCCACTTCTTTGCGTAGTGATAATTCCTGACTAATGTCTTAAACTTCAGCCTACTCTTCATCACTACTATATTATGATCAGAGTCTACATCTGCTCCTGGGTACGTCTCACAATCCTAATCCTGATTTCGGAATCTCTCTCCGACCATGATGTAATCTAACTGGAATCTTCCAGTATCACCTTGCCTTTTCCAAATATTCCTCCTCCCCAACAGAAAGGTTTAGGTGTTAGTTTTTCCCGCGCGCTGTTCTGGAGTGGAATGGTAGGGAGATAGTACGATTATGGTTCGATGAGCCCTCTGCCAAGCACTTAAATGTGAATTGCAGAGTAATCATGTAGATGTAGATGTAGATGTGATTCTTGAAAAAAGTATTCGCTATTACTATCTGAAACTTGTTACACAACTCAATTTGTCTTTCTCCTCTCTGGTTCCTTTTCCGAAGCCCATATTCTCCTGTAGCCTTATCTTCTACTCCTACCCCTACAACTGCATTCCAGTCTCCCATGACTATTAGATTTTCTTCTCACTTTACATACTGTATTACCCTTTAGTATCCTCATACACTTTCTACATCTCTTCATTTTCAGCTTTCGACGTCGGGATGTATACCTGAACTATCGTTATGTGTGTTGGTTTGGTGTCGATTCTGATAAGAACCATCCCTATCCCTGAACTGTTCACAATAACACGCTCTGTCTAACCTTCCTATTCATCACGAATCCTACTCCAGTTATACCATTTTTTGCTGCAGTTGATATTACCTTATACTCATCTGACCAGATATCGTTGTCTTCTTTCCACTTCACTCCACTGACACCTACTATAGCCAGACTGAGTTTCGCATTACCCTTTTCAGATTTTATAGTTTCTATAACACTTTCAAGCTTCTGACATTCCACGCCCCGACTCGTGCAACGTTATCCCTCCGTTCATTATTCAGTCTTTTTCTGATGGTAACCTCCCCGATGGCAGCGCTGACCAGTAGTTCCGAATGAGGGAATATTCCGGAATCTTTTGCCACTGGAGAGATGATCATGGCATTTCTTCAATTGCAGGACACACGTCCTGTGGAAACACGTTACGCGTCTTTAATGCAGTGATTTCCATTGCCTTCTGAATCTTCATGTCGTTAATCATTGCTGATTCTTCCACCTTTATGGGCAGTTTCCCATCCCTTAGGACAAGAGAGTGCCCTGAAACTCTGTCCGCTCCTCCGCCCTCTTTGACAAGGCCGTTGGCAGAATGAGGGGTGACTTCTTATGCCGGAAGTTATTGGCCTCCGATGCTGATTATTAATTAAAATTTAAGCAGCGGTGGGATTCGAACCCAGGCTCGAAGAAGTTTTGATTATGAACCAAAGACGCTACCCCCTTTTTTATCTCATTTTGTTCTGTAGTGTTCGTGGAATTCGTTCGGGGTGGACGTCCGATAACTCCCTTTCAGGCTCTTCGTTGATACGTTCACTCTTTTTTATTTAATAATTTTTTTGATAGAGGCAGCTAATCTCTAGACCATGGGCAGCTGACTTATTACACTTCTGAATGTTGCAGTGAACTGAATTTTATTTATGGTACTGTGGCGTTTATGCAACAAACCCGTAGACAAGATAGATTACCCACCCACAAGTGAAAGATGTGAAGCCGTACGCAGCTGGAGTGCGGGAAAGCGTTGCGAATAGGCTGAGTTGTCCTTGAGCGACGACAGATCGTAGGCGTATCAGATTTCGTGTCAAGATGCACAAAGAATATTTAACTCATAAAGCTACCTGTGTGACAAAGCTGTAGACTTTATCCATACTAGTGTCTATAAAATTTCAACTTTAATTTTTAAAAATTGATCCGCAGAACTTAACAATTATTTCAATGCCACGAACATTGCCGGTCATTGGCGACCTATCACGAAAGTGCGCCATGCGCACTCAGGTTGGAGACAGTAAGAAAATCACTAAAGAAGTCAGCTACGCCAACCATGATGTGAACAAACACTAGCTACCAGTGTCTTATTTAACTTAATAAAATAATTTAATGTTCGATTTTCCCAAGTCAAACGGTAGTATGAACTGAAGAGGCATGCATACGGGATCAGTGCGTTATTTTGTATACTGTAGTGCTGGAAGAGTTATAATCAGATTCAACATTAGTTACAGTGATCAAAGGCTTGAGGGGGCTTGTTTTCTCATTTTGGTTAGCATTAGTAAATGAAGCGGTATCCCACGTGTCACGACATTATCGCAGCCTCGTAGAAGCATACCTAAGGCCTGTCCAGGTTGCACTGTTTCAAATCGCATGTTAGAAGCTACATCGTACAATAGAACTAATACAGCGTGGCCACTGAGACAGGTTCAGAAGATATAAAGTAAGAAAACATCCATTTCGTAGTCTAGCGAAGAGTCGAGTACAATTTTCTAGGATTTGCTTTTGCTGTTCATAAAATGTAGCCCTGCAGATGCAACCTTCAGCAAACTACAACATGTGCGTGTCGGACGCAGTAATGCATCACGAAAAGGGACTAATGTTTTTCAATCTAACTAGTTTAGGAGGGAAAAAGCGCCAATATTTTGTAGCCTTCCTTTTGTATTCAGTCTTCCGGTCAACCCTGTAACGATTCATAGAATGTCACTATTCCGTTGATGAAACCTCCGGCATATTAAATGTGACTGCTGTGGCGAGACTTATAATCGAGACGATTCAAGCGGTCGGCAAATGAACGTTCTAACCATCAACCTCAGAAGAATTAGTGTAATAAATAATTTTCTTTTTTATTTGAGTGGCTCACATGTCTGCAAGTATTAGATTCCTTTGAATTGCTTTTAAGAACTATGTAATACTTTAGTTGTTTCTTCTCATAGTGATTTTGTTCTTATCTTTGAGTGTGAACAACATATAACATGCACTAAATTATACACAAATTTACGCTCTGGAGTGATATAGTCCACGCATTATGGATATCTGTTTGCAAAATTTATTACCTGAAAAAAATGAGCATATAGGAAATTAAATTTTAAATGAAATTGGTTTTTCATGAAATTCGATACATTATGTTGAACATTCCAAAAATTCCACAACGTTGAAAAGAGCGGCTTTCGTAAACAAGTAAAAAGCAATGATAAAGTTGTATGGCTTAAAATGATCTATCGAATAATTTTTATGCGGATCGACTGCTATCTTGCGTTTCGAGACATACCAAAAACACCATCAAAAGTAGGGTTCGCTATAACTTCTTAGCGTCCACGTTCCCATACTTGTTGTTAACTAGAAATATAGCCCGCGGTATGAAAATAACAGGAATTTTCTGAAAAATTAAAAACTATGAATTATTTTTCAACATATATAGATTTTTTGAAAAAATTATCCTGCCGGTAACTGGCTACCTCTTCTCAGCTCATAGCCCCACATTAATCGCTTTAGGCTCATTTTCTTCACAATAGTTGTGCTGCTCTGGTATTAGACAGTTTTTCCGCTTTTATTAACTGTGTGGATTGAAAAATTTATTCGAGGTAGCTGCACTTTTTGCACGGGTTTTCTTTAACTAACAGTTCGAACTTTTATTGTAGGAAAATAGAAAGAAATTGTAGAATTTTTCACGAACTATAAATGAATTACTCTGAGATCTTTTGCACAAGAGATAACATTTTAAAAAAAAATCTATTGGGCACCTTTAACATTTTACAGTGACGACCTTGTTAGACATAATTATTGTATACACACTTTTAAGGTAAAAACACTAGTATTTGTTTAACCGATGTTACTGAGTAGTAACGGAGGGAGTGTGAGAACGGATGACTGCTCAGTCTGAAAACTAATTCTAAACTGCCCGTGGTTACATAGTCTTTGGTATATGATATCTTGATATTTTCGTACAGTACTGTTATAATAATATAAAATTATTAAAAAGAAGAAAACTTACAGAAAATAAAAATTAAGAACTTTTGCGGCAATTTTGCTAAATCACTGCGATAACATGAGTTATGCAATACCCCCCCATATCCTTTCGGACTCCCTTTTGTTCGGCGTAATGCAGTAACTCGACGTGGCGTGCACTCAAGAAAGTCGTTGGAACGCCTCTGCAGAAACGTCGATCAATGCTATCTCTATTTTTTACCCTGAACTCAAAACAGTTAGCCAAAAGCACTTTATGCAACACCAAATTTTAATGGGTTTGTCGGACCCCAACCCTCCTTATGTTAAGCCATATTACATTCCCCCAAATCCTTCCCCCCTCCATTATGACCACCCCCCTTGACCGACTTTTAGAATTGCCCCTGGGCACCCATAACTGCGAAAATGTTGTCGGTGCATTATATTGTGCGCGAACTGTCCTCTCGATTACGTCCTACTAATCCTCCATTTGATTAAAGCGGGATGATCTGGGTGGCCAACTCATTCGCTTGAATTATCCAGAATGTTGTTAAAACCAGTCGCGAACAATTATGAACTGGTAACTTATTTGGGAACAGGAACTCCATGAATTACTTCAAATAATCTCCAGGTAGCTGAACATTACTATTTCCAGTCAATGATCGGTCAACTTGTACCAGATACCCATCCCTTCCACGTAAACATAGCGCACACCGTCATGGAGCCGCCACCAGCACGGATAGTTGATAATATGTAGTCACCACCAGCTCGCTTAGTGCCTTGTTGATAACTTGTGTGTATGCCTTCATGGGGTCTGCGCCACACTCGTACCTTACTACCAGCTCTTGCCAACTGAAATGCGCGCGTCTCGTGGTCATGAGGTAGCGTTCTCGCTTCCCACGCCCGGATTCCCGGGTTCGATTCCCGGCGGGATCAGGGATTTTCTCTGCCTCGTGATGGTTGGGTGTTTTGTGATGTCCTTAGGTTAGTTAGGTTTAAGTAGTTCTAAGTTCTAGGGGATTGATGACCATAGATGTTAAGTCCCATAGTGCTCAGAGCCATTTGAACATTTGCAGGCAACTGTCATCGGGACTCATCCGACCAGCCCACGGTATTCCTGTCGTCTAGGATCCAACCAACATGGTCATGATCCCAGGAGACACACTTCGCTGTTAGCAAAGGGACTCGAGTTTTTCCACTACTGCTATAACCTTTTAACGCCAAATTTCCGTCGCACTGTCGCAGCGGATAAGTTCGTCGTATATCGCATGCTGATTTGTGCAGCCTGTGCCGCTGCTCTCGGCCGTCGAGTGAAGGCCGTCATCCACTGCGCCGTCTGTGGTGAGAGGTAATGCCTAAAATTTGGTATCCTCGCCAATACTTGACACTGCGTATCTCAGAATACTGAATTCCGTAAGATGTCTTTGTTGTGTACATAGTTCCACTTAGCCCATACACAACTTTCCCACTAGAGCACGCCCCGCTAAGCACAACAGCACTCGTCTGTCTGTGCGCTACGAGATGGCGCTGCCTTGGAGATGGGCCAAATTCTGCTTCCGCCGATCTGCGTATTAATATGTAACGCAACCAATGAGATTGCTCCTAACGTAGAACCTTTTCTCCTCGCGGATCACAATCGCTCAGTGACACCTGAGTGTGAGAGGTGTTATAACGAGTGTAAAGACCTCCGATTAGTTAGTCTGCATTTGTCTGTACCAGTCTGTACTAGTCTGCATTAGTCTGTATCAGTCTATAGTCAAGTTTCAGTCTGCGCCTAATAAGTTTACCATATTCCTTTACATACCCATGAAGAGAAATGAATAGACACATTGTCAAGTATCAGAGATATGTGAGAAAACGTACTAAGACAAAAGGAACTTCAGATTGTCAATTGTAAACAGCACCCAGAATCAAGTTACGTAATGTCTATCCTTTTTATTATTTTAATGAAAGTGTGTGAAAATAAATCAAGTTCTCTTTAAAGTTGGTCACCGTCAATCTGCTACTCTAAGTGTGCAAGTGGCATTTCTATCGTCTGACCGAACAGCAGAAGATAAACACGCCACAATAAGACCACGAGACATAATGCTGACACTCGCCTACTTCGATAGAGTGACAAGTCAAATAATCTCATGGTGTGGGTACCGAAGGTCTTACAGTATGCTACACCACAGTCTTAAATGGAATATCACATATGTCTGGCTCCAGCTAACAATGTTCTATTAATTACCGTCGTGCGGCGGTCACAACATTGGAAATCACTTGAGTCACTTGAGTAAAAGTGACAGCTTTGTCAATAGGCTAGCCTTTTATATTTTATGTACTCGATACTGCCACCATCTGTTTGTTTCCACATCTGTATCCCATGACTTCATTGAAAAATTAAGAAATACGAATTTGTTTTCTACATAAACCGATTGTTTGAAAAAATAGTCCTCCCGGTAACTGGCTAGATTTTCTCAGCTCATGGCCCCACAGTAATTGCTTTAGGCTGCTCTGGTATTAGACACTTTGACTAACATCCGTGTTTATCTCGTCACGCTGCCACTGAGGATTTTTATAAGTGGTCCAGAAACCAAGGTATCAGAGATAATGAAAGCGCCTGTCGTTCAGTATCAGTTTCCAACACAAGCAAGCGCCGGTTACCCCTACTCCGGCTCCCGATCCAGTTGACACACTTAGCGTTCGACACTTTATTACTCATTCATTAATACTAATAATCATTGAAGCAATACTTAGTATTTTAGTGCTGGAAATATAAGTACTAAATATTAAATACTTTCAACTGTATCTTTGTAAAATGTTAACTGCGTCACTACATTTAATAAGAAATAGAAATGGAAAAAAAGTTATGTGGTCTGCAACAGGTCGCAGAGAATTTTTTTTTAATTCGTACAAAAATATCACCAATTGCTATCCTGAAAATTTACTTTCACAAAATAAAAACTCAGATAGCTACGTACAAAAAAAAAAGACAGACAAAAGCGTAAGTTCTTTGAAATCCTTTTTCGAGCATTATAGCCAATTAAATCGAACTCTTTACGAATAAAATAATCCTAAAGCCGTTAGTGAATAGACGTTCGCCTAAAAGATCTAGCCAATTATCTACAGTGCCATTTTTAAAGAAAATTTGATAGGTCTCGAAAAAAAAATGGTTGTTTTAAATTTTTCGGACAAGTGCTTTTTAAATTTCCCGCGGCTATACTTACAGCAAATAGAAAGAATGGGGGCGCGAATGTTAACAAGTCATAGTGAACACGATTTTAGCTGGTTTTTTTCTATGTCGCTCGAAAACGTAAGAAAGGAGTCGATAATAAAAAAAAAGGAAATCGATTTCTCTTTTTAATCCCATCTTTGATGGGCTTTCTTGAACGGGAAACACTATATAAAATTTAATTTACTATACACTGACTTTTCTTGCTGTCGGTTAACGTTTCTTGCAAATTTAACATTAAGGCGTCACAGCCTGCTTGGACTATAGCACATTGCAGGCCGGAGTGGCCGAGCGGTTCTAGGCGCTGCAGTTTGGAGCCGCGCGACCGCTACAGTCGCAGGTTCGAATCCTGCCTAGGGGATGAATGTCTGTGACTGCCTTAGGTTAGTTAGGTTTAAGTAGTTCTAAGTTCATTTGAACCATTTTACTATAGCACATTGTTCTGCCGACCTTTCTACTCTCCTAGCCGCTACAATACTGCGGAGATCTGTCCCAGTCTCCCCCAAAGATCTGTTTACCAAATGAATCCTTCTCTCCAAATTAGAATATCTTGTAACATCCCGACAGATCGACCTAAGTGAGAAACGTACCTGGGTATTCGGTAATACCTCTGTCCTCAACAAGTAACTTCTCAAATTAGTCCTGCTGAGGCACATAGTTTCAGTTTGTAGTGAAGCTTCTTGCTACAACAGTTCATCTTCAATATTAATGTTCCCGTTGGCTGCAGAAACATCTTTGATGAAATAATGTCGTTTACTGTAGTACAGGTGGGAGAAAATAAAACTGACACACAAATATTTTTCATTTACCTTCAGATGGGCTACCCTACCTATATGTATCGGATAATGTTAATTAATTACATTGCCTTAAGGTGCATGAAATGTTACCAGCCAGTGTTATTTTTCCAACAGTTTATAACGTTGGAAAGGTACTCTTCCGTATCTTTGTGCCTTTCATTTCTAATACAGAAAGTAACAGCTGATTTCAAACGCCGGGAATAATGAAGTAAACACAGTACCATCCCAGATGTTTGATTATTATTATTTTGTTTTATAAGTTTCTCAGGTGACTTAATACACGCAAATCTTTACGTAATGGATTTTAACGAAATTTGTGATTCGTAGATATTTTAATACAGTAGCTAAATAATTAGTAAACAAATACTGCCAGTGTGGTTACAATCACATTGCAACACTAAAATCAATATTTTATATTTCACACAAGATCCTCTTCGACTGACAACATATAATATTCTCTTTATTAAATTGTCTTTTGATGCTAACGTTATATCGATTGAATAGGCGAGCGTTTTCGTTCCGGTCGATTTTCCATAGGTTCTAGTGAATAAAGAAAATATCCTTCTCCATTATTTGCAGTTTCGTTTGCAGCGTGTAGCAGAAATAGACTTCGAGAAAACTTTTGACTATGTTGAGTGGAATACTCTCTTTTACATTCTGAAGATGGCATGGAGCGAAAGATTGTTTACAATTTGTACAGAAGTCAGATGGCAGTTACGACAATATAGGGGCACGAAAGGGGAACAGTAGTTGAGAAGGGAGTGAGACGTGTTTTAGTGTATCTCTGATGTTATTCAATGTGTATACTGAGCAAACAGTGAAGGAAACCAAAAAAAATATTACTCTGAGGTTTGCCGACGAAATGCTACTTCTTTCAGAGATGGCAAGGGACCAGAGCAGCTGAACGGACTGGACAGATTTTGAAAGGAGAATATAACATGAACATCAACAAAAGCAAAACGAGGATAATGGAATGTAGTCCAGTTACATCAGGTGACGCTGATGGAACTAGATTGGAAAATCAGATGCTTAAAGTAATAGATGTGTTTTGTTATTTGGACAGCAAACTAACTGATAACTGTAAAAGTGGGGAGGATACAGATGGTGGATTGCCTATGGCAAGGAAAGGGTTTCGGAAGAACAGAAATTTATTAATATCGAGTATAAATTGTCAGGAAGTCTTTTCTGAAAGTATTTGAATGTGGTGTAGCCATATATGGAAGTGAAATATGGCGGTATCTAGTTTAGACAAGAATAGAAACTTTATAAATGTGGCGCTACAGAAAAATGCTGTAGATTAGATCACTTAACTAATGATGAACTGGGAAGAAGAGGAATTTGTGGCACAACATGACTAGATCAAAAGATAGCCTTGTATGAGACGTTCTGAGGCATCAAGGGATTACCAATTTAGTATTCGAGAGAAGCGTGGAGGGTAAAAATCGTGCAGGGAGACCAAGAGATGAATACATTAAGCAGATTCAGAAGGATGTGGATAGCAGTAGTTACTCGGAAACGATGAAGCTTGCACAGGATAGGGCAGCATCGAGTCTTCATCAAACCAGTCTCTGGACTGAAAACCACAACAAAAACAGCAGGAATTAGCCCAAAACAAACGCTGCTCATCACGTCTTCAATGCGACTCCCACGTCGATGGAAAGCGTCCGTTTATTTCTCGTCGCAAGCAAAATGATTTATCAGAATTTTACGTGCAGATTCGACAGAGCGGTCTCAGATTAGTCTAGTATGATATTCGTTTTACCGATGAGTTTTAACGGGGACTGTAACACAATCGCTGCAGAAGTTGTGACTAATCTTCGTGTATTACCTTTTCTGTTAACACATATCGATAAAACTAATATCGCACTAAAATAACTGGAGACTGTTATATCGAATGGGCAAGTAAAATTATGACTTGATATTCATTTCGTTTGTAAAGGGAGACAAATCGACGCTTCTCGTTGACGTCTGGAGTCGGATGTGAGACACGATGAGGAGAACTTGTTTGTATTGATTTTGGTTACAATTTGCAAAATCGAAATTACAAATATCCCCGGAACGCCGGAGAAAATGTGCCTGATGACCCATAGAAGAGACATCGGGTATGTAGCACGCTTTTGCACCATTACAGAGGAAGATAGTAGGCACCTCTGAGCCAAAATTCAAACTTCTGCTTCACAAAGGGATGCAATTACGTATTTCGAAACAGTGGCCCTTTAATTACGTTGTGCAGTGTGTGTGTTTCGGATGGAGAGTGACGATATACTACATTAGCCGATTAGTTGTTGCAGAAGAGATATCACTGTTCACTTAAGATTTCTTACATATGTGAAGATTTGGTCTCTTGGTTGAGTTCGACCTACGCACCCCTGGAGATCAAGAAGCCACCGAAGAGCAAAGTTTACAGACGGAAATATATTGTATCTAATGGGGGCTTGTCAATTTTGTAGTGAGAAATGCTGCTCTCTCCCTCTCTCTCTCTCTCTCTTGTGTTGTAAATGCAGCAACTGTTCACTGTTGCCTCTGAGAGAAAGCCGTGAGTGACAAATCTGGTCGGTCCCTGAGTTTGACGGGTGAGGTAAAACTATGACCTGACTGAATTAATAGTTTGCTGTTACGATCCATAAAGTTTCACGTGCCCGCGATGCGATCAGAATGAATTTTGCGCTGTTGCTCTCTTTTTTAATGTCGATAAACAAATGGCAGGCACATAAAATGGAATTGGAGCGTTTCACGGACTTGCTCTCGCGTCGCAGTATTGGCACCGGACTGAACGCTCGAAACGCATCGGTGGCGACGCGCCGAGAGGCGCATAATTCATACGCGTAAACACGGCCTGTGGGCGGCCAGCGGTATGTTGACCCGCTGACCGTAATCGATCTTAGTAAACCCGCCGGCCCACACTGTTCCTGCGCTAGAGGATTTCACGCTGCAGAGAGTTAGTGTGAGGACAGTGTGCTTATCTGTGGGAGAAAGACAGAGCGCACAGTGAAGACATAGTTGTACCAACACCATCGAACCTACGCCACTGCTGGAAAGGTCAGAGGGTACTGTGAGTAATTTTGCGCTTATGATGTCCCATTAAACATTACTTCTATTGACAAATATAGCGTCCTATCGTTAATATTTGAAAGCCATGAAAAAATCCACAATAAAAAATGTGTCTTAAGAAGTTTGAGTACATAACAATACTTCAACTCTAGCGACGATCAGGGTATTATAAGGGGACGGTGGACAACGTATGATGTATACAGGTTTTCTTCTTATTCAGAGGGGACAGGAGGAGGGAATTAGTGTTTAACGTCCTGTCGACAATAATGTCAATTATCGATGGTGACCGAACACACTAAATTTGGTCATACGTTGGTAATACGTATGTAACTGGTAAGGTTCCTAATTCGTTACTTAATTGTTATATCAGTACTTACTTAACCACAGGTTTTTTTCCACGTCTATCACAAATTTAAGATACACTGGTACTTCCTGACCTGCATCTATCAGTGTCATTAGTAACATGACGTAGGAGGAAGCGAATGGAGGCGGTGTTCGGATTTTCCGAGAGCTATTAGGGCTATAGTAATAATAGAGCAGATAAATGTAATATACCTTGTTACAGTCTTCTACACACGTTCTCATCTATTTCCGTGTTCATATTCTTGTGAGCTCCCAACTAGTTCGGGGTGGAAAGAATTGATGCAAGACGCTTACAGTACCTTGAATGGTAGCAGTCCCTATGATACATCTATTCTGTTAGAGCCAACTCCAGCCGATGATATCGCACAGCTAGCAAATAAAGAAATGAGTAACTTCCAAATATCACAGAACGCTTGACAGTCAGATAATACAGTAAAATGCCCATCCACTTAAAAAGCTTTCTCCGTGAAGAGAAGATATACACGATAGAGTGTGTTCAAAAATTTTATTCCCAGACTGACAAATAAGATACAGGCAACTAGTAATATATTTTATTTAGCAAACACTTGTGAGAAATGCATATTAAGTGAGTGCGAGATATCCAGGACATAATTGGGTGTGTTTGAGAATGAGAAAGTGATGAGCATTTATATGAATAATTGTGCCTGTTCTTTCGCACATATCCAAAAGAACAGACACCATGCATAAATATAACTGATGCGCCTAAATGGGTGATTCATTGCGGATGTACACTTATGTCCGACCTCCAGTTCTCTGCTGCAGGTAATCTTATGTTATTCATACCTCACAAAAATCACCTTATCTGCATTTATATCTATATGGACACTGCAAATCACTCTGAAGTGCCTGTCAGAGCCTTTCATCGAACCACCTTCACCACAATTATCTATTATTCCAATCTCGAACAGCGTGCAAAATCCGAACTACCCTACGTTTTCGTGCAAGCTCTGCCCTCCCATATTTTATTATGATAATCGCTTCTCCATATTTAAGTCCACGTCAACAAAGTAACTTCGCTTTCGGAGAAAAAAACTTGGTGACTGAAATTTCGTGAGAAGATTCCGCCGCAAGGAAAAACGCCTTTGTTTCAACGACATCCACCGCAAATCCTGTATGATGCCAGTGACACTCTCTCCCCAACTTCTCGTTAACACAAAACGTGCTGCTCTTCTTTGAACTTTCTCGATGCACTCTGCGAATTCTGCCTGGTGATGATCCAACACCGCGCAGCAATATTCCGAAAGAGGAGTGCTAGTTCTGCATGGTTCGCAGGAGAGCTACTGTAAAGTTTGGAAGGTAGGAGACGAGATCCTGGCAGAAGTGAAGCTGTGAGGACCGGGCGTAAGTCTTGATTTGTTAGCTCAGATGGTAGAGCATTTGCCCGCGAAAGGCAAAGGTCCCGAGTTTGAGTCTCGGTAGGGCACACAGGAAGTTTCAACTTAAGACGGGTACTTAGATGGTTTCCTGAATTGGTTATATAGATAAGTAACCGCATAGTGCCTATAGCCCTACCTTGGGAAACGCCAGATATCACTTCTGTTTTAGCCGGAACTCTTTGACAGAAAATCACTAACCCAGTCACATAACTGAGACGATATTCCATAAGCAAGCAATTTTGCTACAAGCTGCTTGTGAGGTACAGTTTTAAAAGCTTTCTGAAAATATAGAAATACGAAATCAATTGGAAATCCTGTGTCAGTACTACTCAACCCTTCATGTGAGTGAAGATCTGGTTGTGTTTCAGAGGAGCACTGTTTTCTAAATCCGTGTTGACTGTGTGTCAATAGACCATTCTCTTCTAGGTAATTCATAATGTTCGAAAACAAAATATGTTCCAAACTCCTGCTCATATTGGCGTTAATGATTGTGCCTCTAATTTAATGAATTACTGCTACAACCTTGGTTGAATAATGGTGTGACTGTGCAACCATCCAGTTTTTCCACATGGGTAACTCGTCGAGCGAGCGGCTGATTATGATTGTTATGCATGGAGATACTGCATCAAGATACTCTGAAAGGAACGTGATTGGTGACAGACTGAATCGGATGACTTACTTTTATTAGGTGATTTAAGTTGCTTCACTACTCTGAGGGTATCTTCTTGCAAGTTATTAATGTTGGCAGCTGTTCTTAGTTCAAATCTGGAAGATTTACTTCTTCTTTGGTAAAAGAATTATGGAACGCTGTGTTTAGTAACTCTGCTTCGGCACCACTGTCATCGGTAGTATTTCCAATGCTATTCCGCTGAGAAGGCATTGGCTGTGTCTTGCCGGTAGCATATTTTGCATAAGACGAGAATGTCTTGGGATTTTCTCGCAGGTTTCGTGAACTGTTTCATTCTAGAAACTATTATAAGCTCTCTCGTTGAAGTCCGAGCTTAATATTGAGATTCAGTAACAGATAGCCTATCTTGGAGATCTTGTGATCGTTTGAATCTGGCATGCTTTTATTGTTGTTTCTACAACAGTATTCTGACTTGTTTTGTGTACCAAGGTGATCAGCTCCATCGTTTGTTAATTTGTTTGGTATAGATCTCTTAATTGCTGTCCATTTTCTTTGAATTCAGGCCACATCTGGCCTACACTTACATAATTTGGAAGCAGTTTAGATCGTCTCTGAGCAAAGTGTCAAGTGAATTTTTCTCTGCATTTGTGAATATCTATATTTTTTATTTAATTTAGAAATATTTTGGAGGTACGAAATTCAATCTCGCTACGACAACCCTGTGTTCAAACAGCCCTGTATCCGTTTTGATGCTCGTTAGTAAATCAGGTTTATTTGTTGCTGAGAGATTAAGTGTGTTTTTGCAATCGTTTAAGATTCGCATACGGCTGATTAATTCTAAAAAAAGTCGATATAATATTTATACACTTTATCAACGAGTGTACAACATGTATTGCTTATCCAACAGAGAATCCCGTTGTCTACTACAATACGTAATAGCCGAGAGAATGTATTAGCTAGTATGGAACGGACGATGGAACAAGGAAAGTAATGTATGCCAACCTCTTACGTCTGTAGGGCGAACGATCCATACTAACAGTAATGCAGGGACTTCCTAAAAGCCTATATCCATCTTAATTGATATGATCAGCAGTTGGTTGCCATTTTAAAACGCGACGAGTCTTCGTGTCCTTAATTATTGTCTGTGTGTCCCACTCGCACACATCTTCACCTATTCTGCAGAGGACCTCCTCATTCCTTTTCTTATCAGTGCAACCAACTTTCGGTTTTGTCAGCATTCTCACTGTCCATGATTCACTACCACACAAAGCTGTATTCCAGGCATACATTCACAGAAATCTCTTCCTTAAATTAAGGACTCACCTTGATATCAGTAGACTTCTATTTGCCGGGAAAGCCCTCTTCCCGTCAGCTAGCCTGCTTTCTATATCCGTCACGGGCCATATTGCTTCCAATGTCGCCGAAATCATTAACTTCATCTACCTCGTGATCACCAATTATGATGTTAATTGTCTCGAAATTCTCAGTGCTCCTACTTCCGTTACTCTTGTCTTTATGCGATCTACTCTCTATCCATGTTATTTATTCAGCAGCCACCCCTTTGCATCCCACAGGTCTTGTATTTGTTCTTCATTTTCACTGTGATGACAATGTTGTCAGCGAATATCATTATATCTTTTAACTCTGAATGTTACTGGTGGTGTCACCGCCAGACACCACACTTGCTAGGTGGTAGCCTTTAAATCGGCCGCGGGCCGGTAGTATACGTCGGACCCGCGTGTCGCTACTATCAATGATTGCAGACCGAGCGCCGCCACACGGCAAGTCTAGAGAGACTTCCTAGCACTCGCCCCAGTTGTACAGCCGACTTTGCTAGCGATGGTTCACTGACTTCTACGCTCTCATTTGCTGAGACGATAGTTAGCATAGCCTTCAGCTACGTTGTTTGCTACGACATAGCAAGGCGCCAGAATCCGTACTATTTAAATTGTGAATCATGTACCATAAAGAGCGACGCTCGTCATTATGGATTAAAGTATTCCACCAGCTACGTCCGTTTTTCTTTTTCTCAATTCTAGTTCCCTTGTCATGTTCCAGACCTCACGCCAGCCTGCGTGATCTATAACGCGTGCATTTCGGACTCCTAAAGTAACACCGTTGGCAACCTGCGAATCACAACATTAATCTCACACTTAGCCTTTATTTTATATCCAGTACTGTATATTCTAAATCTTGAACACTAGGGGCAAAAGACTGCATCCCTGTCTTACATCACTTCTGATACGAGCACTTCCTTCTTGGTCCTCGAGTCTGAATGCCGCCTCCTGGTTCTTGCACATATTGAATATTATCTGCCTTTCGCTATAGCATACTCCTATTTTCCTCAGATTTTCGAACATCTTGTACCTTTTTCACTGTCGAAAGCTTTTTCTACGTCGATAAATGACGAATCTAGAACGGTGGTCTGATCATTTAATATTAAACGACTACAGCCAAGGTGTGGACGGAGCCAAGCAACTGACATATCAGACGTGATTTAACACATAAATAATTTATTCATAACATACGGTTCTAGGCGCTCAGTCCGGAGCCGCGCGACTGCTACGGTCGCTGGTTCGAATCCTGCCTCGGGATGTGTGTGATGTCTTTAGGTTAGTTAGGTTTAATTCTTCTAAGTTCTAGGGGACTGATGACCACAGATGTTAAGTCCGATAGTGCTCAGAGCCATTTTAACCATAACATACAACACATAACATGAACTACGTAAATCCTGCTTCGATACTTACCGTTGCCTAAAATGGGAGGGCCACCAGTTTCGAATTGGAAAGGCTTTAATTTAAGAAATTAAAACGCCTATTATAATATTTAAAAATAATAATAATACAACAAATAAGTAAGCGCTAAGTGAACGCTCTCTTAAATTTTTAATTAATTATCACCAAGCGTGGGTTTACGACATTTAAATTCTCATTTCAGTATAAAACATAAAAACTTGAATTCGCTACACAGCATGGCTCCAAAATTTCCACCTGGACAACCTATGGTCCTAAAACTTTCCTATTACATTCCAGCCAATCACATTAATAACTTATAAACACGGTAGGTAAATTAAAGTGATTGCACTATAATCAGTTTTAATAATCGACAATCGCTCAAAAAACAACATCAGAAGTTCGATACGGAGCATGTAAGCCTGTTCATACAACCTTCCGGTCCAGAATAGGCATGAGGGCCATCATAACAGAAGTGCGCTAGTTGCTTTTAGGATAGGTGCTTCCATTGGCTTAATCACTGAACAGATATTTACTTAAGCGACAGGTAAGATAGTTAACGCAAATACAAGGTATTTGTAAAGTTATTTTTCCTTACTCCCTTTTAACAAAGGGGTGGGAATTACACTTTGAGGAGACACAATAGCAATGTAGCGGGCACGCCTTCACGAGGAAGCCATGGCACTACACGTACTAAACTAGCCGCGTATCCGCTGTTCAAGCCAAACATTAACAACACAGTTCCATATACCGGACACCCAAATAGTCGTGATCAAAACAAAATCCCAAGAGCGCAAGATCTAGCATAGCTTCAGAAGAGATCTTACTTGATGCGGTTGCCTTCTCAAATACAGGTATCGAATTGAAAACAAGAACGTGTAAAAACATTCCCTAATCAGCACAATGTTCTTCTTTAGGTCCGGTAGCGCTAGACAACGGTCACATGCCAATGTTAACAAACCTCTAAGGCAACACCCTCCAACTGACAAGGCGAAACCAGTGTGACCCTGTATCAGCTTCGTGACAGGACTCCAACCCCCAACTACCGTCTGTGCAACTCAAAATAAATACCGTTCAAAGTGTGTGGCGGACACATGTACCCAGCGATTAACAGAACATGAGACTGAACTAGAATTACCCTTAATAATACAGCACAAGATCCTGGGATACAAAGAACTAATTCCCCACCTGAAATTCTGCAACCACAGGACGGGAGAATGAACTACCAAAATATAGAAGTGCAAAAGTACACAAATAACTACCAAAATACACCACTACACCGGTTAGCAACGATGCGTGGAGGAATCTGCAGTGTCATAATTGCACCACTGAACAGAACAAATGATTCCGATAGCGGTAGCCACAAGGCGGGAAAGACGACTGGATGAAGTCAATCCCAAAGGACGATCAACTTGAAACATTCACACTTAACTTATTTTCTCCTTTCGCTCGAAGCACGTCGACGTTTGTCCGGGACTTCTGTGCACAATTCAGAGCCGTTCCCAGTCGTCCCGGCAGACACCGACCCAGCCGAACTGCTCCCGGACTCAAACCCTCGCCAAACGGCGGCTCCACCGCCTCATGATGGTTACTGTTTGTTTGCCTTCGTCAACGCAGGCGATGATTAGACTGCCATCCGCCTCCCGCGGACAAGAGCGGGCAGAGGGACCCAACCAGGCCGGCGTTCAACCACGGATAGAAGTGCGGGTTCGATAACAACCCCGTACCCGGAAGGCAGGATGTCGACGTCACCAGAGCAGACACGAAGGCCACTGCGCGACAACCTCGACCAGCGTGACCGAGCTCGCCTATTAATAGTATAGGCCAAAGAGTCTGCTGCAGTAAACACGTGAGTTGGTCGTGTTACCAACCTACGGTTTCTAAGTACACCAAAGACATAAACCGCAATCGATAGTGGGTACACTACGGGCGGAAGGTCAAACGAAAGAGCTTCATAAAATACCCACCCTGAACAACCGCGGAAAAACAAAATAGAAGTGAAGCAATAGCAATGAGATGCTAGAGCCCGATCGCGCCCAAACGCTGTCGATTACCTAAAATATTGCCTTCCCACAACGCCCAGGAAACGAGCCGTGGAAATATGGAAGAACACGGCTCAAAATCCTACGACCTTGTCTTCATCAGCCAAAGAGTGTGCTGTCAACAATGAACTACTCAGTCTGGGTCCATTAGTGGCAGGGTGTTTCCATCCGCCAAAGAGAGTACTGTCAACAGTAAACTGCTCTGCTTCCACCCATTAGTTGCTGGGATATGCGTTCTTTCTGCCAAAACGCAAAAATACTTTGTGTCGAGGATACTCAAACAATTCAGTCTTGCAGCGAGCTCAGTACAGTTCCTACAGTTATGCTATAGAGTACAGTTCTGCGAATTCCTTTCTCGACGGTTTTGACTTAGAGGTCGCTCTTTATGAAGTAAGGGGGTCGTTATGAGTATCAGAAAAGGTACTTTCAGTCACAGTGACTACATCATTGAGCCAACGGTTTTGACTTAGAGGTTACTTTTTATGAAGTAAGGGGGTCGTTATGAGTATCAGAAAAGGTACTTTCAGTCACAGTGACTACATCATTGACGGCCAACAGACTCAAAAGTTATTTAGATTTCGTAGTATTATCTGTAGGTCAACAAGTGTACGTATCAAACAGTTACAAAATTCAATTGACGATTTGTTACGTAGTCTTCATGAATGTATTGGTTATTTCTTATTGTGCTGCAACGTTTCTATTCTAGATGAGCAATGTCAAGCAAGGGTATTATTTGGTGCTATGTACTAGTGTATAATCTGCCAGCCATTTTACTAAATCATAGTAGGAAATAAGGTTTCTGTTACCGTGGAACTCTGGGCTCAGTTATTAGCAACATGCAGCTAAACCGTTCCACCACAAAGAGGAGGCAAACTGGTAATTGCTTATAACGATAAATTCCAACAGAAACCGGCACTGCCGGCCGGTGTGGCCGTGCGGTTCTAAGCGCTTCAGTTTGGAACCGCATGATCGCTACGGTCGCAGGTTCGAATCCTGCCTTGGGCATGGATGTGTGTGGTGTCCTTAGGTTAGTTAGGTTTAAGTAGTTGTAAGTTCTAGGGGACGGATGACCTCAGAATTTAAGTCCCATAGTGCTCTGACCCAATGAAACAATATGAAGCCAAACCGGCACTGGTAATGAGTAATGTCAAGATTAATGATATATTCGTCATATATTAACACTGACAAGTAGGCAGTGCATACCCAAAACATTATCATTGAACATAAGCAATGAGCAAAATGAACCAATACAACAAACGAATAACAGTATTAAGACTAAAAATTTATTTTTAATTTTCTCTCTGAGTGCATGTTTCGATTCACCGATTTTTGTGGCAGCTCTGTGTGGCTTAAATTTTCCTGTCCGTTATAGATTATAGGACTGCTGATCCGCTTCCTATCCTGGAGGATTTTTGAGAGTATTGTAAACTGTCCTTTTTACGTCTTCCTTTTGCACACTGTGTGGTTCTATAGTGGATGCATTAGCGAAGAGCAGATGCCATTCGCGAACAGATAATTGAGATATTAATTTATTCTACACCTAATAACAAATAGTGAAAATGACATATGTCTCTGTTGTTGCATATGTAGATGCAGGTGCTAATAGTATATCTGAATGTACAAATACAGATACAAGAGATTTACAAAACTGTTACTCTTGAGTACAATGACCATTATGTAAGTCTGTAAAGGGGTCAGTGCACGAATGTTCGAACTAAATACATCTTCTGCCGGAGCTCCGGAGGGGGAACGTTCGGGGCTGCGCCCTCGTGGCACGGTGGAGGCTGTAGGAAACGCAGCCGTTTAACTGGATGCGGAAGTATTTGAAGGTATACCCCAGTGCTCAGCATATTTTTGAGACAACTCACCCGGATCTCATAGTTCTAGAGCTCATACTTCAATTATTACAATACCCCTCAGTAGCCTTGGAACTCATGGTGGCTCACAGGCAACAGCTGAAGAGAGCAAGGAGAAGACAAAAACTACTGCTGTTGCTGCCGGCACCCTTTACAATATACAATATGGAAGTTGATGGCTGGAACAATTATACACAACGATGGGATCGAAAATACTTTACTATCATAAGTGGGCCCCACTACATTTGAACGTCTTCAGGAATGGTCACTGTACGAAACTTTGACTTTCTCCTGTTCGGACGTTAAAAAACATTCTCGAGAAATATTTTATGTCGAATGTTCATCTGGTTCCTGCAAGGCATAAACGATTCTAGAAGGCCCATTAAAGCTATAAGGCTTACTCAGCTACAGGAAGCTACTCGGGAATGTAAATGGTCGATGTAAGAAATCTGATGTAATCTCACATGATTTGCGTATCGTGAAGTCCAATGATAATAAATTAATAAAGGATTTACTTAGCCTATCAAACCTGTTTTTACAAGACGGTCTACCACTTTGGACATGCACAGAACTCTATGCATCCGCAGAAGCATTGCAGTGAAAAGACACTGGCGTATTTACTACAAGGCAATAGCCGGCATGGTCTGGTAACAGGCACACACAGAATTGGAAAACACAGGGCACTCAATCAACTCGACTGAAACAGTCAGTCAACAAGACCAGGAACGATCAGCTACAATCCTATTCATGCCGTTGCATAGATCACAAAAGGGATTACTGTTTCGATCAGAACGCTCGTCGTAATGACAGTAAGGAGACCGAATATAGGGCTCAGGAGTGCAAAACAGTGCTCAACCAACAATATAATCATCAGACACCTAAACATCCTGCAGTGGTTAATAATAAAAAGTATGTAACGAAAATGAGCGAAATGGAAAATTTTTTACAGATGCAGCGTTACATGGCTTCTGTATTTTCCGTCAATAACAAGATATTCCCCCCCCCCCCCCCCCCCCATGAACCATGGACCTTGTCGTTGGTGGGGAGGCTTGCGTGCCTCAGCGATACAGATGGCCGTACCGTAGGTGCAACCACAACGAAGGGGTATATATGTTGAGAGGCCAGACAAACGTGTGGTTCCTGAAGAGGGGCAGCAGCCTTTTCAGTAGTTGCATGGGCAACAGTCTGGATGATTGACTGATCTGGCATTGCAACATTAACCAAAACGGCCTTGCTGTGCTGGTACTGCGAACGGCTGAAAGCAAGGGGAAACTACAGCCGTAATTTTTCCCGAGGATATGCAGCTTTACTGTATGATAAAATGATGATGGCGTCCTCTGGGGTAAAATATTCCGGAGGTAAAATAGTCCCCCATTCGGATCTCCGGGCGGGGACTACTCAAGAGGATGTCGTTATCAGGAGAAAGAAAACTGGTGTTCTACGGATCGGAGCGTGGAATGTCAGATCCCTTAATCGGGCGGGTAGGTTAGAAAATTTAAAAAGGGAAATGGATAGGTTAAAGTTAGATATAGTGGGAATTAGTGAAGTTCGGTGGCAGGAGGAACCAGACTTCTGGTCTGGTGACTACAGGTTTATAAACACAAAATCAAATAGGAGTACTGCAGGAGTAGTTTTAATAATGAATAGGAAAATAGGAATGCGGGTAAGCTACTACAAACAGCATAGTGAAGGCATTATTGTGGACAAGATAGATACGAAGCCCACACATACTACAGTAGTACAAGTTTATATGCCAACTAGCTCTGCAGATGACGAAGAAATTGAAGAAATGTACGATGAAATAAAAGAAATTATTCAGATAGTGAACGGAGACGAAAATTTAATAGTAAGTGGGACTGGAATTCGAGTGTAGGAAACGGGAGAGAAGGAAACATAGTAGGTGAATATGGATTGGGGCTAAGAAATGAAAGAGGAATCCGTCTAGTAGAATTTTGCACAGAGCACAACTTAATCATAGCTAACACTTGGTTTAAGAGTCATGAAAGAAGGTTGTATGCATGGAAGAACCCTGGAGAATTTAAAAGGTATCTGATAGATTATATAATGGTAAGACAGAGATTTAGG
This sequence comes from Schistocerca gregaria, assembly GCF_023897955.1. Taxonomy (NCBI): domain Eukaryota; kingdom Metazoa; phylum Arthropoda; class Insecta; order Orthoptera; family Acrididae; genus Schistocerca; species Schistocerca gregaria. The sequence continues at coordinate 62,693,529 of NC_064923.1, read as the reverse complement.
AACCACGTTTTACGTTGTAAGACATTTTCAGGGGTAGATGTGGACTCTGACCACAATCTATTGGTTATGACCTGTAGATTAAAACTGAAGAAACTGCAAAAATGTGGGAAATTAAGGAGATGGGACCTGGATAAACTAAAAGAACCAGAGGTTTTACAGAGTTTCAGGGAGAGCATAAGGCAACAATTGACAGCAATAGGGGAAAGAAATACAGTAGAAGAAGAATCGGTAGCTCTGAGGGATGAAGTAGTGAAGGCAGCAGAGGATAAAGGAGGAAAAAAGACGAGGGCTGCTAGAAATCCTTGGGTAACAGAAGAAATATTGAATTTAATTGATGAAAGGAGAAAATATAATAATGCAGTAAATGAAGCAGGCAAAAAGGAATACAAACGTCTCAAAAATGAGATCGACAGGAAGTGCAAAATGGCTAAGCAGGGATGGCTAGAGGACAAATGTAAGGATGTAGAGGCTTATCTCACTAGGGGTAAGATAGATAGTGCATACAGGAAAATTAAAGAGACCTTTGGAGAGAAGAGAACCACGTGTATGAATATCAAGAGCTCAGATGGAAACCCAGTTCTAAGCAAAGAAGGGAAGGCAGAAAGGTGGAAGGAGTATATAGAAGGTTTATATAAGGGCGATGTACTTGAGGACAATATTATGGAAATGGAAGAGGATATAGATGAAGATGAAATGGGAGATACAATACTGCTTGAAGAGTTGGACAGAGCACTGAATGACGTGAGTCTAAACAAGGCCCCGGCGTACACAACATTCCATTAGAACTACTGACTGCCTTGGGATAGCCAGTCGTGACAAAACTCTACCAGCTGGTGAGCAAGATGTATGAGACAGGCGAAATACACTCAGACTTCAAGAAGAATATAATAATACCAATCCCAAAGAAAGCAGGTGTTGACAGATGTGAAAATTACCGAACTATCAGTTTAATAAGTCACAGCTGCAAAATACTAACTCGAATTCTTTACAGACGAATGGAAAAACTGCTAGATGCGGACCTCGGGGAGGATCAGTATGGATTCCGTAGAAGTGTTGGAACACGTGAGGCCATACTGACCTTACGACTTATCTTAGAAGAAAGATTAAGATAAGGCAAACCTACGTTTCCAGCATTTGTAGACTTAGAGAAAGCTTTTGACAATGTTGACTGGAATACACTTTTTCAAATTCTAAAGGTGGCAGGGGTAAAATATAGGGAGCGAAAGGCTATTTACAATTTGTACAGAAACCAGATGGCAGTCATAAGAGTCGAGGGGCATGAAAGGGAAGCAGTGGTTGGGAAAGGAGTGAGACAGGGTTGTACCTCTCCCCGATGTTATTCAATCTGTATATTGAGCAAGCATTATAGGAAACAAAAGAAAAATTTGGAGTAGGTATTAAAATTCATGGAGAAGAAGTAAAAACTTTGAGCTTCGCCGATGACATTGTAATTATGTCAGAGACGCAAAAGACTTGGAAGAGCAGTTGAACGGAATGGACAGTGTCTTGAAAGGAGGATATAAGATGAACATCAATAAAAGCAAAACGAGAATAATGGAATGTAGTCAAATTAATTCGGGTGATGCTGAGGGAATTAGATTAGGAAATGAGACACTTAACGTAGTAAAGGAGTTTTGCTATTTAGGAAGTAAAATAACTGATGATGGTCGAAGTAGAGAGGATATAAAATGTAGACTGGCAATGGTAAGGAAAGCGTTTCGGAAGAAGGGAAACTTGTTAACATCGAATATAGATTTATGTATCAGGAACTCGTTTCTAAAAGTATTTGTTTGGAGTGTAGCCATGTACGGAAGTGAAACATGGACGATAATTAGTTTGGACAAGAAGAGAATAGAAGCTTTCGAAATGTGGTGCTACAGAAGAATACTGAAGATAAGGTGGATAGATCACGTAACTCATGAGTAGGTATTGAATAGGATTGGGGAGAAGAGGAGTTTGTGGCACAACTTAACTAGAAGAAGGGGTCGGTTGGTACGACATGTTCTGAGGCATCAAGGGATCACAAATTTAGCATTGAAGGGCAGCGTGGAGGGTAAAATTCGTAGAGGGAGACCGGAAGATGAGTACACTAAGCAGATTCAGAACGATGTAGGTTGCAGTAGGTACTGGGAGATGAAGAAGCTTGCACAGGATAGAGTAGCATGGAGAGCTGCATCAAACCAGTCTCAGGACTGAAGGCAACAGCAACAACAACAAGATGTTTTCTGTAACCCTTGAAACTAACGAAATGCAGATCAGTTTTCAAACTGACAACCCTGTCTCAGAATTTCGCAACAGCCAGAGTTAAAAAGACATAAATTTGGTTTTCATTTACAACAATCAGAAGATTCCAGAAAAAGGGATCATTATGAGTAGGTAATGCACGTAAACAATTTGCGGAACAGGCTTCAACGGTTTTTGTAAATTCAAATTGAGCAACTAATTTCATAGGACTGGGTCTCTTCACTGCATTGGGAGTTCACATATTACAAAGGTAAAATAAGGTTAAAACTGACATTCTGAATTAAACGTTGAAACAGATGTTGCAAAATATGACGATATTCTTTACTGAAGCAGAAAGAAGTATGAAAGATTTTCAGGCACACATTACATTGAATCCAAACGTAGTGTCGAAATTTTTCAAAGAACACATTCCTTTTACATAAAAAAAATAAAATAAGGCACAAATTCGACTTTCTTCAATGAGTTTATGGATGACACAATCAGTACTCAATGGGGAACACTGACCATGGGTGCACAGAAACCGATTTACTCTCTACACATTTTCAGAGATTTCAGAGCAGAGGTTAACGCTAAAAGCCTCATATCGAGTTCCCAAGGGTGAAGAAGTTGGGTGATTACTAGGTAGACCATTTGGTCTCTACCAGCAGTCCTTGTTGTTCTTGTTGTGGTCTTCAGTCTAGAGACTGGTTCGATGCAGCTCGCCATGCCACTCTATCCTGTGCAAGCTGCTTCATCTACCAGTACGTACTGAAGCCTACATCCTTCTGAATCTGCTTAGTGTATTCATCTCTTTGTCTCCCTCTACGATTTTTACCCTCCACGCTGCCCTCCAATTGTAAATTTGTGATCCCTTGATGCCTCAGAACATGTCCTACAAACCGGTCCCTTCTTGTTGTCAAGTTGTGCCACAAACTCCTCCCCAATTCTATTCAATACGTCCTCATTAGTAATGTGATCTACCCATTGAATCTTCAGCATTCTTCTGCGGCACCACATTTCGAAACCATCTACTATTTATCATCCATGGTACACTTCCATACATGGATACAATTCATACAAATTCTTTTATAAGCCTTCGTGACACTTAAATCTATACTCGATGTTAACAAATTTCTCTTCTTTAGAAACGCTTTCCTTGCCATTGCCAGTCTACATTTTGTATACCCTCTACTACGACCATCATCAGTTATTTTGCTCCCCAAATAGCAAAATCCCTTTACTATTTTATTCCATTATCCAAGTTTGGCTTTTGTTAATTTTCATCTTATATCCTCCTTTCAAGACGTTGTCCATTCCGTTCAACTGTTCTTCCAAGTCTTTTGCTGTCTCTGACAGAATTACAGTGTCATCGGCGAATCTCGACGTTTTCATTTCTTCTCTATGGATTCTAATTCCTACTCAGAATATTTCTTTTGTTTCCTTTACTGATTGCTCAGTATACACATTGGAGTGAGGCTACAAGCCTTTCTCACTCCCTTCCCAACTACTGCTTCCCTTTCATGCCCCTTGACTGTTATAACTGCCATCTGGTTTCTGTATAAATTGTAAATAGCCTTTCGCTCCCAGTGTTTTACTCCTGCCACCTTTAGAATTTGAAAGCGAGTATTCCAGTCAATATCGTCAAAAGCCTTCTCTGAGTCTATAAATTGTATTTCTATGGAGTGTAGCCATGTATGGAAGTGAAACATGGACGATAAATAGTTTTCACAAGAAGATGATAGAAGCTTTTGAAATGTGGTGCTACAGAAGAATGCTGAAGATTAGATGGGTATATCACATATTGAATATAATTGGGGAGAAGAGGAGTTTGTGGCACAATTTGACAAAAAGAAGGGACCAGTTGGTAGGACATGTTCTGAGTCATCAAGGGATCACAAATTTGGCATTGGAGGGCAGCTTGGAGGATAAAAATCGTAGAGGGAGACCAAGAGATGAATGCACTAAGCAGATTCAGAAGCATGTAGATTGCAGTAAGTGCTGGGAGATGCAAGGTTATCCATGTCCCATCTCCCTATATTCCCACCCTTCTGCAGTTTCTTCAATTTTAATCTACAGTTCATAACCAATAGATTGTGGTCAGATTCCACACTGCCCCTGGAAATGTTTTAACAGTTCAAAACTGAAACCTGTCAGTATCTCCAGTATCTCCATGTAACAACCTTCTTTTATGATTCTTGAACCAATTGTTAGCTATGATTAAGTTATGCTATGTGCAAAATTCTACCAAGCGGTTTCCTCTCTCATTTCGTCTCCCCAATCCATATTCACCTACTACGTTTACTTCTCTCCCTTTTTCTACTATCTAATTCCGATCACTATTAAATTTTCTTCTTCCTTCATTATCTGAATTCTGAATAATTTCTTCTATCTCACCACACATTTCTTAAATTTCTTCGTCATCTGCAGAGCTAGTTGGCGTATAAACTTTTACTACTGCAGTAGACGTGGGCTTCATGTCTACCTTGGCCACAATAATGCGTTCACTCTGCTGTTTGTAGTAGCTTACCCGCACTTCTATTTTTTTTCATTACTAAACCTTCTCCTACATTACCTTTATTTGATTTTGTATTTATTACTCTGTATTCACCTGACGCCATGTCTTGTTTCTTCTGCCACCGAAATTCGCTAATTCACACTATATAGCATTGGCGGCCGAAGACTTCCGGAATATGAAGTCAGCCTCATTCTGCCAACGGCCTTGTCAAAAAGGTCGGAGGACAGGATAAAGGTTCAGGGCACTCTCTTGTCCTATGGGTGGGAAATTGCCCCTAAAAACGGAAGAATCAGCAATGATCAACGACATGAGGATGCAGAAGGCAATGGAAACCACTGCATTAAAGACACGTAACGTGTATCCACAGGACATGTGGCCTGTAGTTGAAGAAGTGTCATGATGATCTCTCCATTGGCAAAAGATTCCGGAATAGTCCCCCATTCGGATCTCCGGGAGGGGACTGCTAAGGGGGAGGTTACCATGAGAAAAAGTTTGAATAATCAACGAAAGGATAACGTTCTACGAGTCGGGGAGTGGAATATGAGAAGCTTGAACGTGGTAGGGAAACAAGAATATCTGAAAAGGGAAATGCAAAGGCTCAATCTACATATAGTAGGGGTCAGTGAAGTGAAGTGGAAAGAAGACAAGGATTTCTGGTCAGATGAGTATCGGGTAATATCAACAGCAGCAGAAAATGGTATAACAGGTGTAAGATTCGTTATGAATAGGAAGGTATGGCAGAGGGTGTGTTACTGTGAACATTTCAGTGACCGGGTTGTTCTAATCAGAATCGACAGCAGACCAACACCGACAACGTTAGTTCAGGTATACATGCCGACGTCGCAAGCTGAAGATGAACAGATAGAGAAAGTGTATGAGGATATTGAAAGGGTAACGCAGTATGTAAAGGGAAACGAAAATCTAATAGTCATGGGCGACTGGAATGTAGATGTAGGGGAAGGAGTAGAAGAAAAGGTTACAGGAGACTATGGGCTTGGGACAAGGAATGAAAGAGGAGAAAGACTAATTGAGTTCTGTAACAAGTTTCAGCTAGTAATAGCGAATACCCTGTTCAAGAATCACAAGAGGAGGAGGTATACTTGGAAAAGGCCGGGAGATACAGCAAGATTTCAATTAGACTACATCATGGTCAGACAGAGATTCCGAAATCAGGTACTGGATTGTAAGGCGTTCCCAGGAGCAGATATAGACTCGGATCACAGTATAGTAGTGATGAAGAGTGGGCTGAAGTTCAAGACATTAGTCTTGAAGCAATACGCTAAGAAGTGAGATACGGAAGTTCTAAGGAATGACGAGATACGTTTGAAGTTCTCTAACGCAATAGATACAGCAATAAGGAACAGCGCATTAGGCAACACAGTTGAAGAGGAATTGACGTCTCTAAAAAGGGCCATCACAGAAGTTAGGAAGGAAAACATAGGTACAAAGAAGATAGCTGCGAAGAAACCATGGGTAACAGAAGAAATACTTCAGATGATTGATGAAAGGAGGAAGTACAAACATGTTCCGGGAAAATCAGGAATACAGAAATACAAGTCGCTGAGGAATGAAATAAACAGGAAGTGCAGGGAAGCTAAGACGAAATGGCTGCAGGAAAAATGTGAAGACATCGAAAAAGATATGACTGTCGGAAGGACAGACTCAGCATACAGGAAAGTCAAAACAACCTTTGGTGACATTAAAAGCAACGGTGGAAACATGAAGAGTCCAACAGGAATTCCACTGTTAAATGCAGAGGAGAGAGCAGATAGGTGGAAAGAATTCATTGAAAGCCTCTATGAGGGTGAAGATTTGTCTGATGTGATAGAAGAAGACACAGGAGTCGATTTAGAAGAGATAGGGGATCCAGTATTAGAATCGGAATTTAAAAGAGCTTTAGAGGACTTACGGTCAAATAAGGCAGAAAGGATAGATAACAATCCATCAGAAATTCTAAAATCATTAGGGGAAGTGGCAACAAAACGACTATTCACGTTGGTGTGTAGAATATGAGTCTGGTGACATACCATTTGACTTTCGGAAAAGCATGATCCACACAATTTCGAAGACCGCAAGAGCTGACAAGTGCGAGAATTATCGCACAATCAGCTTAACAGCTCATGCATCGAAGCTGCTTACAAGAATAATATACAGAAGAATTGAAAAGAAAATTGAGAATGCGCTAGGTGACGATCAGTTTGGCTTTAGGAAAAGTAAAGTCACGAGAGAGACAATTCTGACGTTACGGCTAATAATGGAAGCAAGGCTAAAGAAAAATCAAGACACGTTCATAGGATTTGTCGACCTGGAGAAAGCGTTCGACAATATAAAACGGTGCAAGCCGTTCAAGATTCTGAAAAATGTAGGGGTATGCTATAGGGAGAGACGGGTTATATACAATGTGTAAAACAGCCAAGAGGGAATAATAAGAGTGGACGATCAAGAAAGAAGTGCTCGTATTAAGAAGGGAGTAAGACAAGGCTGTATCCTTTCGCCCCTACTCTTCAATCTGTAAATCAAGGAAACAATGATGGAAATAAAAGAAAGGTTCAAGAGTGAAATTAAAATACGAGGTGAAAGGATATCAATGATACGATTCGCTGATGACATTGCTATCCTGAGTGGAAGTGAAGAAGAATTGAATGATCTGCTGAACAGAATGAACAGTCTAATGAGTACACAGTATGGTTTGAGAGTAAATCGCAGAAAAATGAAGGTAATGAGAAGTAGTAGAAATGAGAACAGCGAGAAACTTAACATCAGGATTGATGGTCACGAAGTCAATGAAGTTAAGGAATTCTGCTACCTAGGCAGTAAAATAACCAATGACGGACGGAGCAAGGAGGACATCAAAAGCAGACTCGTTATGGCAAAAAAGGCATTTCTGGCCAAGAGAAGTCTACTAATATCAAATACCGGCCTTAATTTGAGGAAGAAATTTCTGAGGATGTACGTCTGGAGTACAGCATTGTATGGTAGTGAAACATGGACTGTGGGAAACCGGAACAGAAGAGACTCGAGGAATTTGAGATGTGGTGCTATAGACGAATGTTTAAAATTAGGTGGACTGATAAGGTAAGGAATGAGGAGATTCTTCGCAGAATCGGAGAGGAAAGGAATATGTGGAAAACACTGATAAGGAGAAGGGACAGGATGATAGGACATCTACTAAGACTTGAGGGAATGACTTCCATGGTACTAGAGGGAGCTGTAGAGGGCAAAAACTGTAGAGGAAGACAGAGATTGGAATACGTCAAGCAAATAATTGAGGATGTAGGTTGCAAGTGCTACTCTGAGATGAAAAGGTTACAACAGGAAAGAAATTCGTGGCGGGCCGCATCAAACCAGTCAGTAGACTGATGACCAAAAAAAATCTAACTTCAATTTATCCATTTCGCTTTTTAAATTTTCTAACCTACCTGCCCGATTAAGTGATCTGACATTCTACAGTCCGATCCGTAGAACGCCAGTTTTATTTCTCTTGATAACGACGTCTTCTTGAGTAGTCCCCGCCAGGAGATCCGAAGGGGGGGCTATTTTACCTCCTGAATATTTCACCCAAGAAGACGCCGTCATCATTTAACCATACAGTAAAGCTTCATCCCTTCGGAAAAATTACGGCTGTAGTTTCCCCTTGCTTTCAGCCGTTCGCAGTACCTGCAGAGCATGCACCTTTTGGTTAGTGTCACAAGGCCAGGTCAGTTAATCATCCAGACTGCTGCCCCTGCTACTACTCAAAAGGCTGGGGCCCCCCTTCAGGAACCACATGTTTGTCTGGCCTCTCCACAGATACCCCTCTGTTGTGGTTGCACCTACGGTACGGCTATCTGTTACGCTGAGGCACGCAACGCTCCCCACCAACAGCAAGGTCTATGGTTCATGGGGGGCAGGAGTTCTTATCCCTGTGATGTACTACAGATGCTACATCAATGCCATTGGGGTACACTTCGTACCAAGTGTATTGCCAAAGAGCATTGGTACCGGAAAAATATTGTCAGTGACATTGAAGTGATTTTTTTACTCATGACAAGAAGAGCAATCAGCGGCTACTAGACAATATTTTCTATGATCTCAGGTATAAGAACCCAGGTCACGCCTACATATCGATTCTGCAGTGGCGTTTCTCAGAAGCTACTGGTTTATTCTTACCGATGCTTTCTCCAGATTTCCGTTTTTGTACTGGTGTCATCGATATCTGCAAAAAGGAATATTCAGGCCCTGTCAAACGTCCTCTCTACTGAAGGATACCCTTTTGAATTGTCAACACACTGAGTTGCTGCACAGGTATTTAGAACAATTCAATTGGAAAATTGTGAATATTTTGAACTACCTTGATAAATTAATGGCCTCAGTTACAAATCCATAGAAATTCCTACAGAATTTTCAGTATTTTCTTAGCAATTGGAAGTGCTACAAAAATAAATGAATTTTGTTTCAACGCAAAGTTGAATACTTAAGATTCGTAATGTTTGCACACGACATACAGTTGACGTTGCAACATCTTGGCAGCATCGAAAACCTTCTGCCTACCAAGGGCCTCAACCTATTACATTCTATATTAGAACAAATAAATTATTATCGGAAGTTTGTCCCTTATGAAACTTCGATCAGTTAATCATTGCATGAACAGTAGATGCCATTGCTCATTATACAAATAAAACACTGTTTGCTTGACACCAAATGTTTTACATATGATTCCACTAAATTACTCAATATTGATGTGAATGCTGGTCTGTTGCATCAACATCGTTGTTTACTACGATCAACTGGATTATCTTGAAAGACTATGACTGTTTCACAAATAAATTACAATCAGATCAGGTAGGATGCGATTATAATTTCAGTCCAAAAATTTCATGATTACATTTACAAACGTAAATTTATGATTTTCACTGACCACAAACCTTTATTCGCTGTCTTTGAACTGAAAAATATTGTTCCCACAGCGACAGCTCAACGTTTCATTCATTAAGCAACAAAATACGCAGGCCCTCAAACTACAAGCAATGCTGTGAAGTCACAGAATTCAAATGCGTCTCCCACTAGATGCTCACCAGCAGAAAAATATACAAAGAACCGTAAACAAATGTACATTTCACCAAAATATAAGATAAGCAGGAAGAACAGGGATTTTAAAGGTGACTCCCAATAACCAGAATCCTTAACAATGACCCATAAATAAAGATACAATTCGCCAAAATACAAGATAAGCTGAGTAGTACAGGAGGCAGCTGTCACAGACAACAAGCAAGCAAGTTTCACAATGAGTAGAGTTAGCTAATGACTGTGGATGAAAGGAAAGGCTCAACAGTACATATTCATAAGTAAAAGGCCTTAAAATTTAAGGCACTCCAGAAGTAGCAATAAGGGGTAGGGTTTAAACTAGTAGTTGAAGAGCAGCTATAGCGAAGAGGAACTTCGGGCTTGCAGAACACCCTTTAAACCTAAAGAGCTTCGTGATTTCCCGAAATAGAAGAGATTAAAAGAATTGGAAGGAAAATCAGCATTGGCCGTGTTATGTTGTTTTATTGCCAACAAAATCGATTTTCGGTCACTTAGTGACCATCTTCAGTGCTGCAATATACAATTAAAATTGGTAGGCACTGGTATGAAGCTATAACCACAAGCATAGAGCGAGATAACGTGATCGCTTCAAGCTTGCGGTTATAGCTTGATACCAGTGCCTACCAATTTTAATTGTATATTACAGCACAGAGATAATCGATTTTGCTGGCAATAAAACAATAAAATACGGCCAAAGCTGATTTTCCTTCCAATTCTGTCCACTATTTGGTCGTAGTGCACACAACACGCCATGGAGTCGCCAACCAAGGAGATTAATAGTTCCCGATTAATAGGCGACACTCTAACGTGCCACGCATCGAATGATCAGCTTTACTTAAAATGAGCCACCATGGCGTGGCTGGTAGAGGCACCAGGTTGCGCGCAAACTTGGACGTCGTGCGACGACGGAAGTGCCGCCGCAGCAGAAAGAAAACGCGTCTCCGTTCCCGACCCAGAGAACAGGAACGTATCACCCGCTGCCAACGCTACTCTGCAAATACACATCAAAACAGAACAGTAATCTAGGCAAATAACGCTATGGACGAGAGCACCTAAGACGTAGGAAATTTTAACTTATCGTGGAAACGACTAGATACACAAGGTACAAGCTTAACACCGCTAACGAGATTACTAGGAAATTACAACACGAAATATCAGCGCCTGCAATGACTAAGGCGTACTCATGTACAAAGTGTGCCTTGCCTCTACCACAGCTTAAGTTACAAATGTAATTCCTTCAAGTGAATTTATAACAGAGAATAGTCGTACACTTGCACAGAATATGGCTTGGAACAACAAACTACCATGATGTACACTGACCTATGATCATATATAGAATCACTCGGTGGTACGTTAATATAAGGGGTCCAAGTCAACTTTGGCACAGACTTTGCCTTAAATATCAAGTTGTAACCTCTCCCTCATTAATCGGCTTATCCTGCTTGTGATATAAAATATGACTATGTATCGCATGTATGCCTAAGGGATTTTTACTATTTGGATAAGCCTATCTTTCCCGAAGAAATAACATCGATGAGGACAGTGAACAACAGACCCTTCTGATGGAAAAGTCTACTAATAATGAAAACGTAATTAAACGGAACACCGTTATAGTTGGGAAAAATGGAAGTTATTTTGTGCATTTACACACGAACAACACAGAACAGAAAAGGACTACCACTGATCGTGAATCCAAGAGTTACACTAATGAACGAAAAGGAAATAATTAACAGTCGCCAGCCCACTAGGGTAATTCACACAAAAATCCTGTACAAGGTGATGGGAATAAAAAACGTGTATTATCAAACACTGACGTGGTAACTGAAGGTTGTCACTTTTTTTACACTAATTTTAAATAAGTATGTAGTGATAAAGGAAACTGAGAAGTCACTGTTACATTATGTTTGTCATTAAATTTTGAAAAAAATTATCGATAAATGATTTGAAAATTTGCAATTAAGCTCTATGTTAGTACTGAACATCGTTACGTGAACAATGACTTTCAGGAGCCTCAATGTAATGTCATCCAAGAAATTTAGAAAAAAAGCAAGCACTTTTTTACTTTCCAGTTACTTATTTTGCAAATTTTATTTCATATTATTGTCTGAACAACCGAGCCTTTTTCACTGACTTGAACAGAAATAAGTAACACAATACGTACCAAACCAAAGAGATACGTGCTCCAAGCTATACGTAAGATAATTAAAACTTCCGCGATCTTAATTTGTGCATTTAGTTCGATTTCGATTATTTTCCAGTGATTGATTCTCAAACTGGAATAATTAAATTGCTTTACTTTACTCATATACTGATACCTATGTTGTACAACAGTTAATTGAAAGTAGATTGAGGCTAAATTTCTTAAAAGTGATTATTCATTAACACACTGGCTGTAACTATTCAATTTGTTTCTTATGGCATTCAGTTAGCATGTTCTTGCTGTGGTCTTCAGTCATGAGAATGGTTTGATGCAGCTCTGGATGACACTCTATCCTGTGCAAACTTCTTCATCTCCCAGTAACTACTGCAACCTACATGCTTCTGAATCTGCTTAGTGTATTCATCTCTTGGTCTCCCTCTACGATTTTTACCCTCCACGCTGCCTCCAATACTAAATTGGTGATCCCTTGATGCCTCAGAACATGTCCTACCAACCGATCCCTTCTTCTAGTCAAAATGTACCAGAAACTTCTCTTCTCCCACATCCTATTCAATACCTCCTGATAAAGGAAGTTATCTACTGATCTAATATTCAGCATACTTCTGTAGCACCAAATTTCTAAAGTTTCTACTCTCTTCTTGTCCAAACTATTTATCGACGGTGTTTCACTTCCATAGATGCCCATACTCCATACAAATACTTTCAGAAACGACTTCCTGAAACTTAAATCTATACTTGATGTTAACAAAGTTCTCTTCTTCAGAAATGCTTTCCTTGCCATTGCCAGTCTACGTTTTATATCCTCTCTACTTCGACCATCATCACTTATTTTGCTCTCCAAATAGCAAATCTCCTTCACTGCTTTAAGTGTCTAATTTCCTAATCTAATTCCCTGAGCTTCACCCGACTTAACTCGACTACGTTCCGTTATTCTCGTTTTGCTTTTATTGATGTTCATCTTATATCCTCCTTTCAAGACACTGTCCATTCCGTTCAACTGCTCTTCCAAGCCCTTTGCTGTCTCTGTCAGACTTACAATGTCAAATTCTTCTCCATCGATTTTAATACCTATTCCAATTTTTTTCCTTTGTTTCCTTCACTCCTTGGCCAATATACAGATTGAATAACATTGGGGCCAGGCAAAACCCTCACACTCCATTCCCAACTACTGCTTCCCTTTCGTCCCCTCGACTCTTATAACTGCCATCTAGTTTCTGTACAAATTGTAATTAGCCTTCCACTGCCTGTATTTTACCCCTGCACACGTTCAGTATTTCAAAGAGTATTCCATTCAGCATTGTCAAAAGCTTTTTCTATGTCTACAAACGCTAGAAACATAGGTTTGCCATTCGTTAATCTAGCTTCTAAGATACGTCATAGGATCAGTATTGCCTCACGTGTTCCAATGTTTCTACGGAATCGAAACTGATCATCCCCGAGGTTGGTTTCTACTAGTCTTTCCATTCGTCCGTAAAGAATTCGCGTTAGTATTTTGCAGCCATGACTTATTAAACTGATACGTCGGTAATTTTCACATCTGTCAACACCTGCTTTCTTTGGGATTGGAATTATTATATTCTTCTTAAAGTCTAAGGGTATTTCGCCTGTCTCATATATCTTGCTCACCAGATGGAACAGCTTTGTCAGAACTGGCTCTCCCAAGACTGTGCGTAGTTCTAATGGAATGTTGTCTACTCCTGGGGCCTTGTTTCGACTCAGGTCTTTCAGTGCTCTGTCAAACTCTTCAAGCAGTATCATATCTCCCATTTCATTTTCATCTACATCCACATCCATTTCCATAATATTGTCCTAGAGTGCATCGCACTTGTATACACCCTCTATATACTCCTTCCACCTTTCTGCTTTCCCTTCTCTGCTTAAAACTGGGTTTCCATCTGAGCTCTTGATATTCATGCAAGGGGTTCTCTTTTCTCCAAATGTCTGTTCAATTTTCCTGTAGGCAGTATCTATCTTACCCCTAGTGAGATAAGCCTCTCCATCCTTACATTTGTCCTCTAGCCATCCCTGCTTAGCAATTTTGCACTTCCTGTCGATCTCATTTTTGAGACGTTTGTATTCCTTTTTGCCTGCTTCATTTACCCCATTTTTTTAATGTTTTCCTTTCACCAATTAAATTCAATATTCCTTCTGTTACCGATGGATTTTTACTAGCCCTCGTCGTTTTACCTACTTGATTCTCTGCTGCCTTCACTAGTTCATCTCTCAAAGCTACCCATTCTTCATCTACTGTATTTTTCCCCCATTCCTGTCAATTGTTCCCTTATGCTCTCTCTGAAACTCTGTTCAACCTTAAATTCCCACCTTTTTTCAGAGTCTTCGGTTTTAATCTACAGTTCATAACCAATAGATTGTGGTCAGAGTCCACATCTGCCCCTGGAAATGTCTTACAATTTAAAACCTGGTTCCTAAATTTCTGTCTTAACATTATATAATCTGTCTGAAACCTATCAGTATCTCCATGTTTCTTCCATTTATACAACCTTCTTTTATGATTCTTGAACCAAGTTTCAGCTATGATTAAGTAGTGATCTGTGCAAAATTCTACCAGGCGGCTTCCTCTTGCATTTCTTCCCCCCAATCCATATTCACCTACAACGTTTCCTTCTCTCCTATTTCCTACTACCGAATTCCAGTCATCCATGACTATTACATTTTCGTCTCCCTTCACTACCTGAATAATTTCTTTATTTCATCATCAATTTCTTCAATTTCTTCGTCATCTGAAGAGCTAGTTGGCATATAAACTTTTACTACTGTAGTAGGCGTGGGCTTCGTGTCTATCATGGCCACGATAATGTGTTCACTATGCTTTTTGAAGTAGCTTACCTGCACTCCTATTTTGTTATTTATTATTAATCCTACTTCTGAATTACCCCTATTTGATTATGTGTTTATAATCCTGTATTCGCGTGACGAAAAGTCTTGTTTCTCCTACCACCGAACTTCACTATTTCCCACTACATCTAACTTTAACCTATCCATTTCCCTTTTCAATTTTTCCAACCTACCTGCCCCATTAAGGGGTCTGACATTCCACGCTCCGATCCGTAGAACGCCAGTTTTATTTCTCCTGATAACGACGTACTCTTGTGTAGTCCCCGCCCGGATAACCGAATGGGGGACTATTTTACCTCCGGAATATTTTACCCAAGAGGACGCCCTCATCATTTAACCATAAAGCTGCATGCCCTCGGAAAAATAACAGCTGTAGTTTTCCCTTGCTTTCAGCCGTTCGCTGTACCAGCACAGCAAGGCCGTTTTGGTTAGTGTTACAAGGCCAGATCAGTGAATGATCCAGAATTTTGCCCCTGCAACTACTGAAAAGGCTGCTGCCCCTCCTCAGGAACCACACATTTGTCTGGCGTGTCAACAGATACCCCTCCGATGTGGTTGCACCTAAATTACGGCTATCTGTATCGCTGAAGCACGCAAGCCTCCCCAACAACAGGAAGGTCCATGGTTCATGGGGTGGAGGGGGGTGTAGGGGCGTGGGGGTCGGTTAGCATATATAAAAAAAGGGAGGAAATCCCTGCTTGGTAACAATGTCTGAAGACAATGAGGACCCAATAGCCCTGAGTTTAACTGATTATTATTTAAATAAATTTTATCAGTCCGATCATATTCAGTAGTGCTGCTGTGTTACCCGTTATTACACTCATGGACGCTAAAATTGCTGCACCACGTAGATGACGCGAAATTTAACCGACAGGAAAAGGATGCAGTGATATGTCTAAGAGTAGCTTTTCAGAGCATTCACACTAGGCTGGCGCCGGTGGTGACACTTACAACGTGCTGACATGAGGAAAGTTTCTAACCGATTTCTCATACACAAACAGCAGTTGACCGGCGTTGAGTGGTGAAACGTTGTTGTGATGCCTCGTGTAAGGAGAAGAAATGTGTACCATCACGTTTCCGACTTTCATAAAGGTCGGATTGTAGCCTATCTGGATTGCTGTTGATCGTATCGCGACTTTGCTGCTCGCGTTGCTCGAGGTCCAATGACTGTTAGCAGAAAATGGAATCGGTAGGTACAGGAGGGTAATACAGAACGCCGTGCTGGATCCAAACGGCCTCGTATCACTAGCAGTCGAGATGACAGGCATCTTATCCACATGGCTGCAACGGATCGTGCAGCTACGTCTCGATCCCTGAGTCAACAGATGGGGACGTTTGCAGGGACAACACCATCTGCACGAACAGTTCGACGACGCTTGCAGCAACATGGACTATCATCTCGGAGACCATGGCTGCGGCACCCTTGACGCTGCATCACAGACATGAATGCCTGCGATGGTGTCCTCAACGACGAACCTTGGTGCACGAATGGCAAAAATCATTTTTTCGGATGAATCCAAGTTCTGTTTTGGGCATCATGATGGCCGCATCCGTCTTTGATCACATCGTGGTGAACGCATGTGGGAAGAGTGTTTTCGTCATCGCCATACTGGCGTATCACCCGGCGTGATGGTATGGGATGCCATTGGTTTCACGTCTCGGCTACCTCTCGTTCGCATTGATGGCACATTGAAAAGTGGACGTTACGTTTCAGATATGTTACGACCCGTGGCTCTACCCTTCATTCGATCCCTGCTAAACCCTACATTTCAGCAGGATAATGCACGACCGCATGTTGTAGGTCCTGTACCGGCCTTTCTGGATAGAGAAAATGTTTGAGTCCCGCCCTGGCCAGCATATTCTCCACTTACTCGTCACAATACGCCAGTCACTACTCTAGATGAACTGTGGTATCGTGTTGGAGTTGCATGGGCCGCTGTACCTGTACACGCCATCCAGGCTCTGTTTGAATCAATGCCAAGGCATGTCAAGGCCGTTATTACGGCTTGAGGTAGTTGTTCGGGTTACTGATTTCTCAGGGTCTATGCACCCAAATGTCGTGTAAATGTAATCACATGTCAGTTCTAGTATAATATATTTGTCCAATGAATACCCGTTTACCATAATTTTTTCCTGGTGTAGCAAGTTTAATGTCCAGTAGTGTACTTTCTACCAATAAACAGTCTTCCTTTAGTGCTGTGCACGATGAAACTCTGAGACGACGACGAATCTGTGTTACTGGAACTACTGAAGATGGTAACATCTTGAGGAGCATGACTAATTACAGGAACAGGCAATCCTAATTAATACAGCCTCTTCCACCAGTTCACTGTCTTTACTCCTGCTACTACTGGCCGGAGGATGTACATGATGCTGCCGAAATGGTACTCTCTTCTGCGTTAACACGACCCTTCTGCACACTACAAGCGGTGATACCCGTCTCTCTCGCTCTCTCTCTCTCTCTCTCTCTTTCTCTCTCTTTCTCTCTCCATGCACTCCGCGCAACAACGACTTCCCAAAGATTTTACAGTGCACAAGCACCGCTGTTATCGTTGCTAGTCGATGCAAATAACAATTCCTTTTCCCAGAGCTTATAAATTTCGCAGGAAGACACAGATAAATACAATGAAATGTCAACAGACTTCTACCCAAATTTACACAAACAGTGAAGCAATATCCTTACTTATTAAAAGAAAGCATTTAAATTAGAAATATTTACATACATTTCTGCAGAAGACCCTAGTTCACGACATATGGTGAGATCGATAACATCAACCCAAGTAGTTAGTGGCGGCAGAGGGCAGAAGAGTGCCATGTCCCCTAAATTAAAGCCTCAGTACCTCAATATCTTGTTTTGTCTTTGATGAAGCAGAATGTTCATAGAGAATGGTCTACTGATAGTACGATGCTCATGAGACACAGTTTAAATCTTATTGGAACACGAGGCACTTAGAATGTACAAATGTGTCATCCTAGTGCATTCAGAATAAGGCAAGACAGGAGTTGTTATACTGTGTTTTTTTAGTCTAATGCACCACCGGGGCTACATCAGTGCCACTGGGGCACAGTTATTATCCAATGCATTGCCAGAGAGCACTGCTACTGGAAAAATATTGTTAAGGGCATTGAAGTGTTTTTGGCTAAGTTCTACTCATGTCAAAAATAGCCGTCCAGTGCGCCTCGACAATATTTTCGATGACAACATGCATAAGAACGCTGGTCACGTCTACATACTGATCCTCAGGACTGTTTGTCGGTAGCTAGTGGCTTATTCTCATCGATTCTCTCTCCAGATTTCCATTTATGATGCAGATGTTTATATCTTCATGAAAGGACTGCCAAAATGGCACACAGTTATTTTATGAGGAATTTAAATTACAGGGGTACCACAAAGGAGTTTACAATGTTTCAACTTTAACAACTAAGGAGGTATAAACTGTAACTTGAACCAATTGTGATTATATGGGGCTCTCATGACAAGTATGTTGTCTATTCCGTTGATTTCCGTTTCTTCATTTTATGCTGTCGATTACTAAGAGGGTAGGAACTTTAATAGTGGCAACTACTTATTTACATCTCGTACAAAACAGATACGTGTTTCAAAGTCTAACTGACCTTCAAAGTAGTCACCAGCGTTGTGTATAACCCGTTGGCAGCGATGTGGAAGGCGTAGGACACTCTTAGCAGTGCCAGTTGTGTTGACAGTTCAAGCGGCGCGGTCTATTGCAGTTTGTACCAGTTCTGAAGCGAATGCCGTGAAGTGTTTCCTTCAGTTTAGAAATCGAATAGAACTAACGAAGGCTTAAATCAGAGGAGTGCAGTAGGTGATATAGCACTAGCAGCCCCATCAGGCAAAGAAATCAGTAGCAGCTTGCACTGTACGTACTTGAGCACTGTCCTGCCAAATGATGCTCAGGTCCTTCAGAAAGTGTGATCGCTTCTGTCTCTAGGCTGGTCATAGGTTGTGTTCCAAAAATGAACAGCATAGAGGCAGAGGTGATGGCACTATCTGCAGGATCTGACCATGATTTTACAGGACAATGCTCAAGCACATACAATGCAAAGTGTCACTGATTTGTTTGACTGATAGGGCTGCTAAATGCTACATTAGCTGCTGTACTCCCCTGGCTTAAGCCCTCGTGAGTACAATTCGATTTCTGAACTGAAGGAAACACTTCACAGCATTCCCTTCAGAACTGCTAGTATCTGTAATAGACCGGGCCACTCGAACTGTCAACACAACTGGCACTGCTAAGAGTATCCTACGACTTCCACATAGCTGGCAACGGGTTATACACAATGATAGTGACTAGTCTGGAGGTCAGTAAAACTTCGAAACACGTGCCTATTTTGTACGAGTTGTAAATAAATAGTTCCCACTATTAAAGTTCCAACCCTTGTATAGAAAAATAACAAGATAGCTGGAAACTTGTTCTTGCAGCAAAGCAAGTAGTCTTTAAAGTGTTAGTGCAATTGTGAAAACATGAAAGAAGTGCAGAGACGACGGCAGGTAGATTTTGATACCCAGCCAGCATTTCGTGTAACAATAACGTAATTACACTGCTGAACCGTTGCGCAACCTATCGCTAGCATCACACCTCCTGGAACACAATCTTTGGCGTGAACGGGGTGTGGCACGTTTTTCGCGAGTGCCGTTGGACCGTTTTCCGGGTAGAGGCAGTCAGTGAAACAGCATGGGCAGCAGAGGTCAGGGGAAGTACGTGACGGCTGTTTTTTCTATCGCCCGTGTGACTTCCAGGTGGTTCTGGTTGACCATCTTCCGGACACGGGGCTGGATACATTATTCAAATGGTCGACCAGGTGTGGAGGCGAGCTGTGGTTCATCACCTACAACTCCACGGACGGCTTTCAACTTTTCCACTGTTCGTCATCCCACAACGCGGTTGGATGCTCTGTGAGCTACTATTATTTCGTTGTTTCGGTGCCGACACAACGCGACTTTCGTAAGGGATAACATTCCTACCCTCTGTGAGCGAGAGAATGGTGACTGGTTCGCTTCGTGTTCATGTCTGTGTGCAGCTGCTTCTATACTGGACTCTGTTCAGTCTCGTGTTGTTGTTGCTCTCTTTTTCCTGTGTCTGGCCGGGCGACTGCAGGAGCATGTGACTCTAATCAAACCGTATTAGCTTCCATTTGATAATTGTCATAGAGATATAATTTAATCGTGTGTTTTGAATTATAGGAGTTATGTAAATTTCTCGTATGTTCAGTGAATGTAATTGCGACACCCAAAACATTTTTCTTGCCCAGTACCTTGTATAGCGTATCGCGAAGTCGCTTTTTTTACCTATTCGGAGTCCGTAAGCTGACACACCTCACCGCGACAAATCTTGTTGCTTGTACTTTTTGGGTTACACATCCAAGCCAGGCTTATGGGCTGAGGTGCACCAGCCAACCGTTCAAGTCGTTATTCCGCCTATGTTTGCAGTCCCCCGCGACGTTTAAATGGTTACTGTTTTCGGCACGTGGCTCGATTTGATGCTGAATTTCGGTTGGTCCATGAGCTTCTTTACTACCTGGTGTACGTGGAAGTGGTTGCCTTGGCCAGTGATCTTATTTTGTTATAGCGGCTTTTCACACCTGTTTGTGTATGCTGCCAGCGAATAATATCAAGATATGAAGATATATGTATTACTCGTTTACTTAAAAATTGCTTCTCTGTTCATCTGGCTATCATAGTATGTAACTGCATTGGGGTATGTGTTGAGTATATATACATGGATGAATACACCTAGCAAGACGCAGGTATATATATGAATGTACCTAGCCAAACGCAAGCCTCGAGTTGCGGTAGGGGTGGGCTACCTTCGCAAGGACAAGTTGAGGTACGAGAATAGAACCCCGAGGATCGTCAGAGGGTGGGGACGTCGCATAGCTATCGGCGTGTCTTTGCGCAGCTAGAGGTTCTTTGGTGCCGGTGTCAGCGAATCGTATTGTGTTGGTCAGGTGAGCGTGGCTAGCGAGCATTGCATCGCTTCCCTGTTACAGATAATGCAGCCCTTAAAGTTTGGGCGCTTTTAACGCCCCATCGCACCCTCAGCTGTACCAAATGCAGGATCAAATTACGCACTGGTTGAATAGAGCTGAAGACGTGGCTTCGATAACCACGATTTCCCAGTTCAAAATTTAGGATGATCCGCTTCATACATGGTAAATTTGCAAATCAGTTTGAGTACCTTAAACTAGAAGAGTGATTAGGGGCTCATTGAATTTTAAAAACCGTAGGTTACCAAAAATAAAATCATTTCTCTGCGGCCTAGAAGTGGCGAAATAAAGAATCAGAATTCCAATTTTGCTAAATTACCGAATCCCTTCTTGAATGTGTTGTGAGGATAGAATGCCTTGCTATCGATACGCAACAGGAGTTGGTTAAATTTTTGTGGTTTTCTGTTACCTTAAGAGAAAAAATTAAATATCTTAAAATTTCGTGGGCTACCGTTTTCCAGTTGATGTATTCCTTGTGTCAAGGGTCCTTGGCCGAAATTGTCAGTCAGGTTCAAATGGCTCTGAGCACTACAGGACTTAACTTCTTAGGTCATCAGTCCTCTAGAACTTAGAACTACTTAAACGTAACTAACCTAAGATCATCACACACATCCATGCCCGAGGCAGGATTCGAACCTGCGACCGTAGCGTCGCGTGGTTCCAGACTGTAGCGCCTAGAACCGCTTGGCCACCCTGGCCGGCTACGAGTCAGGTTTTAGCCAGCAAGGGCTGTTTGAGGAAATTGCGAGCCGGTGTTCTAAGGAGCGCCTGTCACTCAGGATTTCTTCGTCTCCAGTACGATTACGATAACCTAGGGCAGTATATTCGTCAAATACACACGGCCTTTGATCTAGAGTTGGCTGCGGGTGAGATTGTTGCCACCACCAGCATTTTGCAAGTGATTAAACTGATGGATGGTCCTTTTTTTTTTTTTGTTGAGAGTGAGAGGTCGACTGCATATCGTGACTGCGATAGCTTGTTCGCTCTTGTGGAGGGGATTTTAACAAGCCGATTAAAGGAGCGGCTGTGAGAAGGCGTTATCTCAGTCTTGCCCCAAACCCAACTCGGGCGTCATTTCCGCTAGTCTTGTGAGTTTCTCCCAAGGTACGTGTCATCGCTGTGGTCGGCAGAGATATTTTACATCAACGGAAAAAGGCATTTCCACAGCTGACACCACAGGCAATTATATAAAAGGAGTAACCCATAATCCTCTTCCATTTGTTTGAATGTAGACGAGATGTGGCTCAAATTCAAAGATATAGTAGCAACAGCAATTGAGATATTCATACCTCATAAATTGGTAAGAGATGGAACGGATCCCCCGTGGTACACAAAAAAGGTCCGAACGCTGTTGCAGAGGCAACGGAAAAAGCATGCGAAGTTCAGAAGAACGCGAAATCCTGAAGATGGGCTAAAATTTACAGACGCGAGAAATTTGGCACGTACTTCGATGCGAGATGCCTTTAATAGGTTCCACAACGAAACATTGTCTCGAAATTTGGTAGAAAATCCGAAGAAATTCTGGTCGTATGTAAAGTACACAAGCGGCAAGACGCAGTCAATACCTTCGCTGCGCAGTGCCGATGGTACTGTTATCGACGATTGTGCCGCTAAAGCGGAGTTATTGAACGCAGTTTTCCGAAATTCCTTCACCAGGGAAGACGAATGGAATATTCCAGAATTTGAAACACGAACATCTGCTAGCATGAGTTTCTTAGAAGTAGATACCTTAGGGGTTGCGAAGCAACTCAAATCGCTTGATACGGGCAAGTCTTCAGGTCCAGATTGTATACCGATTAGGTTCCTTTCAGATTACGCTGATACTATAGCTCCCTACTTAGCACTCATATACAACCGCTCGCTCACCGATAGATCTGTACCTACAGATTGGAAAATTGCGCAGGTCGCACCAGTGCTCAAGAAGGGTAGTAGGAGTAATCCATTTAACTACAGACCTATATCATTGACGTCGGTTTGCAGTAGGGTTTTGGAGCAAATACTGTATTCAAACATTATGAATCACCTCGAAGGGAACGATCTATTGACACGTAATCAGCATGGCTTCAGAAAACATCGCTCTTGTGCAACACAGCTAGCTCTTTATTCGCACGAAGTAATGGCCGCTATCGACAGGGGATCTCAAGTTGATTCCGTATTTCTAGATTTCCGGAAAGCTTTTGACACCGTTCCTCACAAGCGACTTCTAATCAAGCTGCGGAGCTATGGGGTATCGTCTCAGTTGTGCGACTGGATTCGTGATTTCCTGTCAGGAAGGTCGCAGTTCGTAGTAATAGACGGCAAATCATCGAGTAAAACTGAAGTGATATCAGGTGTTCCCCAGGGAAGCGTCCTGGGACCTCTACTGTTCCTGATCTATATAAATGACCTGGGTGACAATCTGAGCAGTTCTCTTAGGTTGTTCGCAGATGATGCTGTAATTTACCGTCTAGTAAGGTCATCCGAAGACCAGTATCAGCTGCAAAGCGATTTAGAAAAGATTGCTGTATGGTGTGTCAGGTGGCAGTTGACGCTAAATAACGAAAAGTGTGAGATGATCCACATGAGTTCGAAAAGAAATCCGTTGGAATTCGATTACTCGATAAATAGTACAATTCTCAAGGCTGTCAATTCAACTATGTACCTGGGTGTTAAAATTACGAACAACTTCAGTTGGAAGGACCACATAGATAATATTGTCGGGAAGGCGAGCCAAAGGTTGCGTTTCATTGGCAGGACACTTAGAAGATGCAACAAGTCCACTAAAGAGACAGCTTACACTACACTCGTTCGTCCTCTGTTAAAATATTGCTGCGCGGTGTGGGATCCTTAACAGGTGGGATTGACGGAGGACATCGAGAGGGTGCAAAGAAGGGGAGCTCGTTTTGTATTATCGCGTTATAGGGGAGAGAGTGTGGCAGATATGATACACGAGTTGGGATGGAAGTCATTACAGCATAGACGTTTTTCGTCGCGGCGAGAGCTTTTTACGAAATTTCAGTCACCAACTTTCTCTTCCGAATGCGAAAATATTTTGTTGAGCCCAACCTACATAGGTAGGAATGATCATCAAAATAAAATAAGAGAAATCAGAGCTCGAACAGAAAGGTTTAGGTGTTCGTTTTTCCCGCTCGCTGTTCGGGAGTGGAATAGTAGAGAGATAGTTTGATTGTGGTTCGATGAACCCTCTGCCAAGCACTTAAATGTGAATTGCAGAGTAGTCATGTAGATGTAGATGTAGATGTACGTCACTCATTAGTCGCTCTGTGGACCATTAGGTTCCGACAGCAATCTTCCCTTAATGAGTCGTAGATGATAATTCCGACACCGGATCACTTGCAAGTTTCCTAATTTAAAGGATTTAGGTAAAACACTTAGACTTGTTAATGGTCGAACTCTTCCTTAGATAACGTCCATCCACATTTCTTATTACAACCATCTTCCAGTCAGACAGTCACCCTCCCACCTACCCCCGTCTACGATGAAGGCATTGTGTGAGTAGATAGAACGTACTGTTTATACGGCCATCCAACTCGCTGTCCACATCGCCTATGTTTCTGATGCCTACGAATGATGGGAGGGAGTGGAGTTCAGACAGGTTGCGCGCTGTCGTGTCCGTAACCACGAAGCAGTCTTGGAGTCTGTTCCTCTTCCTTACTTACACGGGTGTATTTCGTTGTTTTCCGGCTGCAAATATTTTTCTGTTTTCGATCTCAGGTAGGCCTATTACAAGATATCCCTTTCCAAAGAATCCAAGGTTTCCACTGCCTTTTGCATAATTACAATTTATATCAATTCAGCCGAATGCCTTTCACTCTTTCTTATATGGCAGCAATACTTTCTACGTTATTCGATTCCGTGCTCAGATGTCGGCAAAGTGTGTGTATAAGTACTTGGAAAATGTTTTCACTTATCGTTCCAACTTCTCCGAGCACTTGGAGCACTTGCGTCTCTTTTTGGAGAGTCTAAGGCAAGGTTAACTAATTGTCAAACCATTTAATATTACCGTAGCTCGTCGTGGGGCATCCTTCTTTGGGCATCGGGTTCGGCCGAAGAGTCAGGATTGATCAGTTTAGGAACTGAGATATTTACAGTTTCCGCCCACCTAAGAGAGCATTTAAGGCAGCTTTGAGTAATGTCCCGCTTTAGGCCGTTCCTGCTTTCAATCAATCATCCATGGTCCATACCGATGCCTCTAATCCAGGGATTGCTGCCGTGTTGATTGAGGAGCAAGATGACGAGTGTAGGCCCCTAGCCTACGCCATTAGGTGGCTGTCTCTAGGTGAGAATAGATACTCTTTCAGTGGTGCTGGCCCCGGCTTATGCGTTGGTTTAAGTCTTGACTGTTACTCTGCGTTGGGTTTCCCGCGGTCATTGCAGTTATTCTATGGTTCTTCCTCTTTCTACGTCTAACAGCAGCGCTGTGTATCGATATTCTCACCTTGTACTATTTTTGTTCGGGTGCTTACAGTTTCCGGCTAACCGGTGTGCAGCAGTCGGTCGGTTGGTGCGGATCAGCGAGGAAATCTCTGCATGCTGCAGTGAGCCCGGTCCGCTGGCATATATAGATGTATGTCTGTATCAGGTGCCCAATATCTCTCCAATTGCACGTGCCCTACAATATTACAGAGCCTCCTAAAGCTTGAACAGTCCCCTGATAACATTCAGGGTCCATGGATACATGAGATTGTCTCCGTAACCGTAAACGTCCATCTGATTGGTACAATTTGAAACGAAACTCGTCCGACCAAACAACATGTTTCCAGTCATCAACAGTCCAGTGTCGGTGTTGACAGGCCCAGGCGAGGCGTAAAGGTTTGTGTGTTGCAGTCATCAGTGGTCTACGAGTGGACGTTTGCTGTGAAAGTCTATATTGATGATGTTTCGTCGAATGGTTCGCATGCTGACGCTTTTTGGTGGCCCAGCATTGAAATCTGCAGAATTTTGCGGAAAGCTTGCACTTCTGTCACATTCAACGATTCTTTTGAGACGTAGTCGGTCTTTTTCTGGCAACAGCGATGTCGGAGATTTGATGTTTTACCGGATCCCTGATGTTGACGGTCCACTCGTTAAATGGTCGTATGGGAAAATTCCTCCGTAGCTACCTCGGAGATGTTGTGTCCCACCTCTCGTGCGGCGACAATAAGACCACGTTCAAACTCACTTGAATCGTGATAATCTGACATTTTAGCAGCAGTAACCGATCTAACAACTGCGCCACACAGTCGTTTTCTTATATAGGCACTGCCGACCGCAGCGCCGTATTCTGCCTGTTTATACTTCTCTGTATTTGAATACGCATGCATATAACAGCTTCTTTGGGGCTTCATTGTAAAACCATTCACAACATACATCAGTCTCTAACCTGGTCCTACCTGTATCGTGATGTTAGAAAAATGGTTGGCCAGTGTTCGGAATGCAAGGTAGGTAAGCCGAATACGGATGGGCATAGGGGGTTGCTTCAATACTCTTGTGTGGAGGTTCTGATGAAGCGTCTTTTTGTTTATTACGTTAGTCCTCTTTCGTAGATCAAAAGGTGGGCAGCGCTACACATTTGTTGTGTTTGATGATTTTACTCGTTAAGCTTGTTGCTCCCCAGTGGTACTGTTACCACTTTGACGTACAAAGTATTAGGATTAAGAGTAAAATTTTCTGTTGTTCTTTCTGTCCTCAGTAGGTCACTGTTAGGGATAATATCCCCTGTTTCTCTGCGAGGGAGTTCCGGAACATATGTTTCCAATCAGGGGTTGAACACATCACCACAACACGTTATGACATGTAATCTTCGTTCGCTGAGTGAGATACTCGTAACTTAAAATCGTGTCTGATTTTTCTCCACTCTAATTAAATGAGATTTTTCTGTATCCCGGCTGAACCTAGCCTTTATACCGCCAGAAATGAGGCCCACACGAAGTTTCTTGTTTACATACTCCCTTCATTCCCCTTTACCAAATATCTGGTCAATACATGATTTATTGTCCAACATGATTTATTGTCCAATGATAATAGTCCTGAGTTAATCAAGGATAACTGCCGTACAGCCAGGGCAAGTGTCGAAATGTGTGTGAATTCCTGAGAGACCAAACTGCTCATGTCATCATTACCTAGACTTACACACTATTTAAACCAACTTATGCTAAGAATAACACATACACCCATTCCCCAGGGAGGACTCGAACTTCCAGCGGGAGGAGCGGCTCAATCCGTTTCAATACATCTCAAACCAAGCGGCGCCTCCGCGCGGCCCACGGCAAATATTCAGAACTCCCATAAGAGTGAAGCGGTACGATACTAACTTACGGCGAAAATTCAGGTCGGAGACGTAGTCTGCAACATTATTTATTATCCGTCTTGATTGAAAAAAATGTTTATTCACATGACCGGGTTCGGTTTCTCTAGAACCGTCCTCAGATCTGCACTTTCAGTTGCAGGAGTAACCCGTCCACACATAGCAACCTTCACATGCTGCGTCACATGTATGTCACATGTATGTATGTGACGCATGCTGCGTCATATTTAAGTCACATGTGCGTATGTGACGCAGCATGTGAAGGTTGCTGTGTGCGGACGGGTTACTCCTTTAACCGAAATTGCAGATCTGAAGATGGTTCTAGAGGAACCGAAACCGGTCATGTGAATAAATAATTTTGCTATCAAGACGGATTATAAATAACATTTTATAACCAGTCATTGCGGTATCCAATCAGATATTATGATTGTATTGCCAAGATGTAGCTTGCGTCTGAAATTTAAGGATTCGAGACCCTACATCCAGAAACATGTCACCCTGTTTTGTTGGGCCATATAAAGAGTGGGAGGTACACACTCCAGTTATTCTAAGAGAATGGAAATTAGTTGAGGGTGCACTTTAGTCAAATGAAGACACGTAGTATTAATTACATTTCATGATGAGCCCTCCGCCCGCCTCCCCCCTTCCCCCCCCCCCCTCCCAACTTGAGTGTTCGTGCACTGTGTGGAGAGGCTGAAATGTTGTGCGATCGGTGCCTTGCTCCACGTCTCGTGGAACACAATCTTTGGCGTGGCTCGTTTGCTGAAAGTGCCGCTGAGACCGTTATCCAAGTGGCGCCAGTCAGTGAAGCAGCGCCGACAGCATAGGTTTGCGGAACTGCGGGGTGGCAGTTTTCTCTGTCGCCATTGCAACCTCCAAGTTGGTCTGGCTCAGCATCTTCCGGACACAAGGGACACGCACCGGAAATGGAAGTGAACACCTTATTCGTTTTTGCCGACTAGGCCTGGAGGCCAGTGATGGGTCGTCGTCATCCACGCGTATCCTGACAGTTTCAAGTTTTTCCACTGTTTCTTATCCCACAGTGGCTTTGGATGCTCGGGGAGTTACTTTTACTTCGTTGCTTCGGTGCCGAGACCATGTAGCATTTGTTAAGACTGACCTTTCTACCCTCTCTCAGTGGGATAATTCTGAATGGCTCGCTTAGTGCGAGTGTTTGTGTCCTGCAGCTTCCATAATAAACTCGGTTCAGTCTCCTGTTGTAGTTGTTACCTGTTCCTGTGTCTGGCCAAGCGATTTGAGGAACGTGTCGATCTTATCCGACAATAATACCTTCCATTTGTTAGCTGTCATAGAGTTATAATTTGATTTGCTATAAATTATTGGGGGATGTAAATTTCTTGTATGTCTAATCTCATTAATTACGACGTACAAAACATTCTTCTTGCCAAATCGCTATGTCTTCTTCTTTAGTTATTTGGAACCCGCAAGCTTATGCCCATCAGCCGAGCAAACGTTGATGCTTGTTATTTGTGTGGATTATACTGTTAATCAAAGCTCGCGTTTACGTAGGTGGGCTTTATCAGAAACAGCTCACATATTTCTTCCACCTTTGTTTACCGTCCTGCATGACGGCCAGATGTAAGTAAAGGTGGTTACACTGGCCATCTACATAATTATTTTTATTGACTTTTCACAAATATTTGGCTACACCGCCAGTATGTAATCTGATGACTTAAGTTTTACTCTTTTTAATTAAAAATTGCTTCTCTGTTCATCAGGCTACCATTGTATGTGTATACCTTGGAGTGTGTTTCCACTGACTGCTTAAAAAGGGGGTAATGTGGCCAGCTGCGTAACGGACCTGCCCTAAGTAATTTCTGATTTGTTCGTCCGGACCACATGCTTGACGCGTGGTGGTTTCTTACCGAGCAGTTTAATTGTTTTTTGGTTCTCTTTTGATGAACTCCCTGTGAGGTACTCCTCAATTATTTGTTGTATTTTAGTGAAACAAAATGTAAAGCAGATCGTGGTCTACCTACATGAGGACTGTTTTTTTCTGAATCTTTGAAAAGTCTGTTATGTAAGATCAGTTGATGAAATATTATCTTGCTTCTCTTATTAAAATTCACTGTAAGTATTTCAACAATAGTAATCATTGGCACAGATGAATTGCATTTCTTTGAAAGAGAACAACATTTGTTGTAAATTTAAGTTTTCGTACCTCAAGTTGCCGTCAATGATTTCTGGAGAATTGAGGACAAATATCTGAATTAAGACTACAATCTTTTGTGTTTTGATCTCACTGAGGCATTTGATGAAATTGTCGATCGATTATCAGTAACTGTTCTTAAGTAATTTTATTTAATTTAACATTTTTGCTTTAATATGTCAAGGTCCTGTTGGTCTTATTAATAAAGCTATCCTGCTGACGTGTTAATAAAAATCATGTATGATAATTAATCCTTATTAGCTCTGGTTCTCCCACTCGCATTCAACCTTAGGCCAGTAGTGTGTTGCAGCGACGAGTCTGAGGGGCATGGAGATGAGTGTGATGTGAAGAAGAGACGGTGTCCCAGGAAGAATTCAGTAGCGGAGGAAAAAGTAATGGGTTTCAAAAGCTCTCCAGAGAAGTCCATATGTCTATCTCCGCATGAATTACTTGTAAGCAAATGAAGTGCTAACTGCTTTCTAACACAAGCACAGTGGAAATATCGCTAGTCACCGACAAGGAAGTAACTAATATTTTACTTAGATAATTTTCGACAGCTGTCAGATATTTGAAAACATTATTTTTATCCAACATCTGTATAAGTAAATCTTTATTCCCTACCACTGTCAATGAGTCAGACATTCATCACTTGAAGATTTCTCTTGCGTGTCGACTACATTTGGTCAAAAAGTACGCCAGAGCGGAAGTGAGTTGCAACTGAGTCATCTGCAGGCAAGCAAGAGTGTTATGCGTTGCGAAGCAAAACAGGGCAGACAGACATTGCGAAGCACAGCCAGCTGGATGCAGTATAGGAACAGCTGACTCTGCAATACGCTAGCAGGAAGGTGGAAGCCTTTCCTCACTTGCTACTACAAAAGTGTCTAGTGTACGCGCTTTAAGACCTAGACAAACATAGTCAGGAGTGAAGAAGTACTCAGCCATTCGTGTACTAAAATATATTCGTCTCAGTACCACAGAGCACACCACAACCCTGTGACACGTGGAGCAACATCCCAGAATGTAGTAGAGGCATACTGTTCGACGTGGGACGGGGCAGCCTGCCCTCATTTACGAGAGCGGCTGTCGCCGGAGAAGAGAGTTGCCCTCGAGCTTGAGCGTGGTTACAACCATCTCTCAGGTTTCGTCTGCTGCGCTGCCACTCTGTCATCACCGTCGCAGCGGGCGACATCGCTGACAGTGGCATTCAAGTCACAGCATGCGTGGCCCTGCTCTTCACGCTTAGCAATCCCGGAAGTGTATTGTTCTGCACGGCTTCCTTCACAAAGCTTTTCCTGATGTACAACTTCAGGGGTCCAGAGTAAACAAGTTAATTAAACAAATCTACAGTTGCCCTGATGTCTCATTTCAGTCTCCACAGGTAACGATCTACTAACACGATCATCTAACACTACCAACAGATGAAAGAAGAATGTAATGTCTACATTATATCCTGCTAACCATGTTAATGCATAAATAAAACAAATATATAAAATTACTTACACGGGTAAATAAATTAGACGCAGAAAAAAATCATCTTCCTCTTAGATGTTTCGAATGTTCTTAACAAAGCAATGAATAGACATGACATGACCATAAATAGCAACCAGCTGGTCGGAGATTAACAAACAACAAAACGTAAAGCAGCTATCTTGAAAGCTGATCCCAGTTGACTAAAGAACAACACAGATCACATAGATCACACAGATCCAAAGTATATAAGAGCAGTATACCTGACCATATTCAATAAGAACTGTCAATAAAAATGTACACAGTCAATGGACAAACCACTGATAGCAGTAAAATATGTTGTAGAGTATTTAGAGTGTGATGGAGACTAGTATTATAAGCGAAACCATAATGACATTACTTCTCAGGTAGCGATACATATGAGTAAAGGAACATGTGAAGAGATAACCAGTTCTGTTTAAATCTCAACTGTCAACATAAACCTTTGTAACCTAACATATACAGGGTGTCAATTTTAAGTTGACAAACCAGAATAACTCGAAAAATTAGCTTCATCCGAAAAAATGTGTAGAATCCAAAGTTGATGGTTTTCAAGGGGGACATCTCCTGGTGTTAAAATTCGCCCGTCAACCCAGCCCCCTGGGGGTGGGGCGGGAGGCAACTTTAAAATTTCAAATGGGAACCTCCATTTTTTATTGTAGAATCAGATTCTACATAAAAAATAAGTACATTTTGTTTTAAACATTTATTCTGATTCCTGGTAGTTGGTTCTCTAATTCAAGAAAATCCATGTTCTCATTTTAGCGTGGAAAATGTTTACGGATAAAAAAAAGTCCTTATTTACTTCGTAAATTTTGATTCGCTAAGACTAAAACTCCCCATAGGATGAGGTTTGAGAGAGAGAAATTAGAATTTTGCAAATGCTGACCCAAATATTAAATTTTTCTCAGATTCGGATAAGTTTTGTTTGTTTTGTGGTCATGGGGCCACAAAATTTTTAATTATCAAACATATCATCAGACTACCTAACTAACTAACCAGACGGCCTAATTACAGCTAGTGAACTCATTAACTAAAAAACTAACTAACTCGTGACAAAAATTCTGTATCAGATTCGGCGTAATCGCTCTTCTTAGTCGAGAAGTCTCAAAACTGTGGTGCTTGCTTAGTTTCAGTCTTTTAGTTTCGGGTGGAAAAACGTAAAAATCGACATTCATAAATTTATTTACTTAAATCCCGTTGTTCACACCTTTATTTTATTTCGAAATTTCTATGCTTTTAACGTCGTTTACATTTTTAGAATTATGTACGATAATCGATATCCCACTCAGCCCTGATCGATAATCTATGCTTCTATCCAGTCACTGCTGATGAGCAGCGTAATGTGTCGGAGTGCCGCCGATAGGTGGAGCAGGGACGAGAAATTTGCCCTATCTCGTAATAAGACGGGGCTTTAGAAATTATAAGTATTAATGTAATAAACGCACTTTGTCTTTCACCCGCCTGAGCATTCAGACAACAATACATCGTTTATAACGATTCTCTTTTGGGCGACTTATATTTGTTTACCATGTGTGACCGCTTTAGAGGCATCTGCTAGCTACCAATAGCGTTTCACGTGGATTAAGTATAGCGGGCCGCTTGTCGCTCATAGGAATTCTTATTCTGATTTTATCAACGCCCCTTATCTTTCCTCTCTTGACATTAATTGGTTGCATATGTCATTATGAATTATCTTTCTACGGATGAAAAAATTGGGATGGTGTGTGGTATTGGCTGAAGAGCTAACACCGTGTTACCAGAGGAGGCCGAAATGCACTCGTTTTAGCTCATGCTAGTTGGCGTGAGGAGGGAAGAACTATACTGACGTGAGGTCTGGAACATGGCAAGGAATTAGAATTCAAAAAGTGGACGTAATTAGTTTCATACTTAACTTTAATCCATTAATGATGAACGTCGCTCTTGACGGTACATGATTCACATAGTAACTGAATATGGCGCCTTGCTAGGTCGTAGCAAATGACGTAGCTGAAGGCTATGCTAAACTCTCGTCTCTGCAAATGAGAGCGTGTGTAGTCAGTGAACTATAGCTAGCAAAGTCGGCTGTTCAGCTGGGGCGTGTGCTAGGGAGTGTCTCTAGACTAGACCTGCCGTGTGGCGGAGCTCGGTCTGCAATCACTGATAGTGGCGACACGCGGGTCCGGCGTATACTAACGGACCGCGGCCGATATAAAGGCTACCACCTAGCAGGTGTGGTGTCTAGCGGTCACACCACATTGTGTACATTTGCCGAGAAAGTGGGAGAAATTTTGAGGATGCTGTCGCGCTTAATGCGCAGCGTTTTCCTGGCCAAGTACAACCACGGTCCTCGTTTGTTCGAGTTATTGAACAATTTACTGCGGAAGCTAGTGTGAACCAGAAAAGAAACCATACGCGCAGCTACTGTTTGCAGAGACAACTATCGAGTGGCAGTTCTAGCTGCTGTGGCTCATGATTCACATGCGAGCACAAGAGAAAGATTGAGGCATTCAGGACTTTCACACATGAGTGTTTACCAAGTCCTGAAACTCCTCAATTTTCATCCATACCATGTATTCATGCACCAGGAACTACGTGGCGATGTCTTCCAAAACCGCCTAACGTTTTGTCACTGGGCAGTTCAGTTCAAAACTTTTTTGACAGAGTGCTTTCTCCTATGAGGCAACATTTACAAACCACGGCGAAGTTAATCATAGTTAATTACTGGAATGAACAGAACCCACACTGGATTCGAGAAGTCAACCATCAGCGACTTTGGCCAGTTAATGTTTAGTGTGGTATAATTGGCGATAAACTGATCGGTCCATATTTGATCGACCATAATTTGAACGGCAACAAATATCGAAACCTACTTGAAAATGAACTGTCAGATCTACTTGAAGACCCGAGCATCGAACGTCGACAAAACATTTGGTTTCAAGGTAATGGCAGTCTAGCACATTATTCATTCGTAGCTCGCGATGCAGTAGATCGACATTACCATGGTCGCTGGACCGGCAGAGCAGGTCCTGTGACTTGGGCAGACAGATCGCCTGACTTTACCTCGCCAGATTTTTTTTTACTTATGGGGTTATCTAAAAGATATCGTTTCTTAGGAAACGCCTACCATTCGCGAAAACATGATGCAAAGTATAAAAGATGCTAGCGCTACTATTACACCAGACATGTTATCAAGATGTCTGCATGGATTTACACCACGAATCTATAAATACATCAAAGTTGGAGGTCATCACTTTGAACAATTTATTTCATAAAATAGTGAGATGTAATGCATTTACGGACAACAGGCAGGCCGAATGTGAGAGGCGAGGTGACTCACTGGAAACAAGCTCACCGAAATTCATTTACTTGCTGGTATTTGAAAATAATCAACAATAAAACGAAACCAATTCTTCCTTTTGAAGACCACCAAATCTTAATCGGGAATACGCTCATGTTTAGTTAGCGAGCGGTTTATGCTTTTCCTCAGTTAGGCTTTTACATCGCCTACTCTATGAGTTAATGAGTTTACTCGTTAGTAAGTAACGTGTTTGTTAGGTAGTTATCTAGTCAGATGATTTGTTTGATAATTAAAAGTTGTGTGGCCTGATGACCACGACACAAACAAAAGTTATCCCTATCTGCGGAAAAAATTAATATTTGGGTCAACATTTGTAAAACTCTAATTCCTGTCTCTCAAACCCCACCCTATGGGGAGACCGGGAGAATTTTTGTTTGCGAGAATTAATACAAAGTTAGTTTAACAGCTCATGCATCCAACTTGCTTACAATAACGATGTAAAGAAGAACGGAAAACAAAATAGAAGGTCTGTCAGATGACGATGAGTTTGGCTCTAGGAAGGATACAGGCACCAGAGACTCAATTGTAACGTAGCGGTTGATAACAGAAGCAACACTGAGGAAAAGTCGAGACACGTTCACTATATTTATGAACTTGGAAAGCGTTCGACAATTTCAAATGATCACAAGGTATACAAAATTCTTAGGAAAGATGGTACAAGAAAAAATAGGGAATAATAAGAGTGGGAGACCAAGACTAAAGTGTTCAGATTAAAGACACGATTGTAGTCCTTCGCACCAACTCTTCACTCGACGCATCAAAGAAGCAGTGATGGAAACAAAAGAAAGATTAAAGAGTGTAAATAAAATTTAAGATGAAATGATGTCAACGATGAGATTCAGTGATGGCATTGCTATCAGTGAAGACGAATTGCAGGAACCGCTGAACTGAATGAACATTCTTATGAGTACTGAACATGGGTTGGGAGTAAGCTAAAGAAAGACGAAAGTAACCAGAATTATCAGAGATCAGAATTGCGAGAAACTAAACATGAGGATTGGGGACAACCAATTAAGAGCACAGCCAGTGATTTTCATACAGAGCGCTACGTGACGTTACCAACATAAAAACTTAAACACCCTACTTACACACTATCTTCTTTTCAAGATACTGAAATTACAAGAGTTAACACATTACACTACGTTCGTGAGTCCTAAGTCAATTTTCTGCTTCCTGCTGTAGTTCTCGGAGAAACTTTACATGGGAGAATGCCTCTCCTTTCAATAATCAATCCCAGGACCATCGTGACTACTTGAAGACTTTGTTTTCTTCTTCATTTTAACAGTCAAAGTTCAATCGTCATCACTAACACTTCTTCCTCAATGACTGTTTCGGAATGGCTGAGCAAAAAACTCAGCGGAAGTTTGACAGGCGTAGCTACGCGAATTGTGTCAGTCTTGTCGTCAGCTTTACAAGATCATACGAGATTAACGACAAAACGGCACGTGTAAAGAAGGCTTTACTTGAACGTAAATAATTCCATTTTTCTCTAGTAGAAATCTAAATTTTGGACTCCTTATGTCTGTCCTCCTTTTAAGCATTAGACAGATTCTCCTTGGTTTTTACAAGAGATGGTGGTGATGTAATGGCTTTTTGTGGTGATCGTTTTCCAATCGAGTGTTCGGATCTGATAGTCTTTAGAAAGTAGCTGGATTACTACAGGCCACTGATCAGTTCTGTAGAAAACGTGATTGCTTTAAACCAGTCTCACGTGTCAAAACGAGATCTTGGTATAGGCTTGTGACTATATCTGCAGCAGTGCTGCATAATAACAATCTAGGACTTCTGAGGAAGTCTACTGAGCAATACGTCACGAATACATCTCACGCACCACACGGCGCTAAATGAGCGCGGCCGTCTGCTCCAGACTCAAATGTATCTTCGTCAGAGACTGCGGAGACTTCTAGTTGACAGACGAGATGGAAATTTTCTCTATGACTACTATTCGGGTGAATAAGAAGATAGCATGGCAATTGTATGTTTTCCGCGATTTCTCCAAATGGCAGGGTTGGTGTTCAGCTATCTTGAAAATATGGGTAATTATTTAATTCGGTCTCAATTTTACTAAAGTGCTAAACTTTGTTGAGGATACTGGCTTACATCTTTTCTTGCGTAGGAGTAATTGTCACAGAAAGGCAATCACAGTTTTAATGCAAAACTTCATCAGAAGAAAGTAAAGTGGTAATGAATCGAGTGGCAAATGGTACAGTGCAATAAGAGTTATTAGGTCTACAACTTTTCTTCTCCCGTTTTCGAGGCTTTATTGTGAAACCATTTACGCCAAGTATTTGTCATTGCTGGCTACAACTTTCTCCCATCTTTCGGGCAGCATACGAAACCCACCACGGAGGCACATGGCCTTTTTTGATGAGATTCATGAATCGATCCAGTTTTGCACTTGTTCATGTGACCGGAAGTACTGGTCAGCCAAGCCGTGGGCCAAGATCGATAAAGGTGGCAGTCAGAGGGAGCAATGTTTGTAGAATACTGCGGCTGCTGTAGTACTTCCCACTTCAACGCTTTCCAGTATGTTTCGACGGGTTTAGCGACATGGGATAGAGAACTATCATGTTGCAAAATCATCTTTTCGTGACTATCGCTGTGTTATGGCTGTTTGTCTTTCAGTGCTCTGCTCAAACGCAATAAACCATTTCCGGTGATTGTTTCTGTCGGTTTCAGTAGCTGGGAAACCTTTCTCATTTATAACACTATACGGTACTTCGAGGCAAAAATCCCGGTTATTGAAGAGTTGAAACCATTCTCTGCACGTTGTATCACTAATATGTACCTCACCATAGGTCTCACCCATAATTTTAAGAATGTTAGAAGCAGATATTTTCGTGGTAAAACAAAAATTAAAAATTCGCGCAAATGAGGAGAATTGGGCACGTAACTTGACATATTCAGTTGAGGATAAATTTATGGTGCAGTGATAAATCTACTATTATTTTGATGTCGTTGTTGCGCTCTTCAGTCCAGATATTGGTTTGATGCAGCTGTCTATGCTACTCTATCCTCTGCAAGCTTCTGCATCTCCCAGTAGCAACTGCAACTTACATCCTTCTGAATCTGTTTAGTGTATTTATCTCTTGATCTCCCTCTACGATTTTTACCCTCCATCCTGCCCTGCAATACTAAATTATTGATACCTTGATGCCTCGGAATATGTCATACCAACCGATCCCTTCTTCTAGTCAAGTAGTGCCACAGATTTCTCTTCTCTCCAATTCTATTTAATAGATCGTCAATAGTTATGTGATCTATCCGTCTAATATTCAGCATTCTTCTGTATCACCACATTTCGAAAGCTTCTATTCTCTTTTTGTCTAAACTATTTATCGTCCACGTTTCACTTCCATACATGGCTACACTCCATACAAATAGTTTCAGAAACGACTTCCTGGTACTTAAATCTATACACGTTGTTAACAAATTCCTCTACTTCAGTAACACTTTCCTACTCTCAATTTTTGTTTTGTTTCCTTTACTGCTTCCTTGATGTCGTTACGCTGCAAATGCCCGAGCTTATTCTACTTATCTTACGACTAGTCAGCTGCACCGTCACGAGTGGTCTATTGCAAAACGACGGAAGCAAAGTGTTAGACCTAATATTTCTTGAAAAAGAAGGAACTGAAGTAATACACTGCTGCTGTTATGCTACGCGTCCCGTTGGGACAAGAGATGAAAGCCAGTATGTCAGTCTGTATTTTTATCTACTTCGATCATTATAGCTACATACCCGTCTGGTTACTGTGCGTGACATGTGCCCATATTTCTGTGCAGGGGACGAGTAAAAAAAAAATCGGCTGAATAAGTATAGAGAGAAACGGACGTAACCTCAAAGATTCGCCCGTGTGGCGATCCAAGCACTGAATTGAATTCAACGTGAACGAATGTCGTGTGACGGGCGACCCCGACAGTGAGTGAGAGAGAGAGAGAGAGAGAGAGAGAGAGAGAGAGAGAGAGAGAGAGAAAGAGAGAGAAGGAGAGAGACGTGTAATTTACATGTGTAAACTTCAAACGCGGCTGCCAGCTCCGCGTCGACCCGGTACCCGTAATCGATCTTAGTAAATCTGTCTCGCCATTCCGCTCATGCGTTGCTCTGCTTGGCACCGTGCCGTGATTTATGTGTACACAGCGCGCGTATCGGGGTCCCTGAAATCGGCGAGGGATACAGCACAGCGGGCCGTGAATTCGGTCGCGCCGTGGCCACCGGTCCGATGTGCCACCAGGCATTACTCAGTGGCAGTACTGCATCATTACTCACTGACAGCAATTATTATGACCTTCACGTTGCAGAGTAAATAGCCTGATAATTCCCAAATGAAGGAGCACTTAGATTACGCATTTTAACGTTTGGTCTTTTCCCTTGCAAAATGTTGAAATTCTGCTGTTGATGATAAGTTATTTCGTTGTCTGTCATTACTCATTCTACGGTCATCCAGTTCAAAAACACAAGAAATTGGAACTGCCGGTAAATTAGCACTACTTTAGCAAAAAATGTCTACAAAGAAATCAGGCTCCATTGATGACAGGTGTACTGAGGAGAGCATCACATAACACTAATATGTATAATTTACGAAAAGAACGAGATGCAGTAGAAAGAATTAAACCAAACCTTTCCAATGGCCAGGACGTTTGATAACAGCACTAACAAAAAGGATCATCAAGATAGTAGCAGAAGTGCTCCCCGTTGGAAGGCCCTTATCGAACACACAAGAAAAATAGATCTTGGAAATTTTCCAGTTGATTTGGAAAGGTTAAATCTGTGCACAGTGTGGAAATATGAGAGCAGAGGAGAATCATTCAGTATGGTTCGTTCTGCAGCAAAGAGCTTTCATTACTTGCAGAACCTAAAACTCGAATAAATCTTAGGGTTTAGAAAAGTTATGGGATCCTATTTCAGTGATTAGAGTTACTCGTTTCGATCTGCAACAAGCAAATGAAGCGTTGTATCTGTTTTAATGCCAGCCTGGCTGGCCGAGCGGTTCTAGGCGCTACAGCCTGGAACCGGGCGACCGCTACATCTCGCAGGTTCGAATCCTGCCTCGGGCATGGGTGTGTGTGATGTCCTTAGGTTAGTTAGGTTTAGGTAGTTCTAAGTTCTACGGGACCGATGACCCCAGAAGTTAAGTCCTATAGTGCTCAGAGCCCTTCTAGCCATTTGTCTGTTTTAATATTTAAATATGCCCGTTGTATTGGCAAATTAATTTGTCTAGCTTCTTCTCTAGTTGAATAACATTTCCGAGGAAATTTAAGGCCACGTCTCTAAATTAGCTAGTGAAACTAAGCTGTGATGTTATTAAGGATCAAGATATTTTATCCACATTACTTGATTATTATAAGTGCTTAACAGCTGTTGTACTGCATGAGCTATTATTACTCTTTGTGGAAAGTATGTTGATCCAAGGCCAAACTGACAACCATACAAGTTGCGAATACGAGTGGTACAAGCTGTCCACACAGTCTGAAGTTAAGGGGAGTTTATTTTGAAAACAAGGGGCTTGATGTTCAGTTACTGTAAAAGGAACTGTCTTAGTTGCTATTGCGTGGCTTAGCTTTCCAGTGATTCAGTTTGAAATTTGTTGACTATTGTGAATATTTATTTTCCTAAAATTAATTGTAAAATTTACCAAGAGAGTTTTTAAAATTGAAGAAAGCTTTGAAAAAGTGTAAAGTGGTTAAAATTTTTTAATGATATAGTCCTATTGCAAGGTCTTTTATAAATATATGTTGAAACTGACATGGTGTGGCTAGTATTTAAAACTTTGTATGGAGTCCAACAAACGTTAGTATTTGAGATTTTCAGTTACCGAGCATTGACAACCTACTAAAACAAATAACACATCTTGTCCCACTATTTCTCATATGACACACTAGGAACTGCCTTTCTCTTCCTAAATTAAACAGTGTTTGCCTGAGTAAAATTTTGTGGAATAATTTAGGTTGCGATATTTTCTATGTACGGGAACACTCTGACCGGCTTATATAAAACAAGTTGGTACGTGTCTAGTTCCCAAAGACCTTCCTGCTTCTGGAATTTCGATGACGTAAGCACATCTGTCATTTAGGATGTATTCCGTCTAATGAAGTTTGACGAATTACTAAGGTCCGTTAAAAGTACGCACAGGCAACACAGCGTACTTTCCAGTGTGCTATTATTAAAAAGCTACCCGCACGCGCCAGTCGGTAAACACAGATCCCTTGAGTGGATCACAATGTGAATAAATTCGTGTTTCCTATCTGTTGTTCACTTTATTGTTGTCTCCTGTCTTTCGTCTTATATGGGAGGAGGATGGGCTGTCTGAGTTATAATAGTCCGCTCATAATCCAAGAGCATTTTTAAAACTGTAACAAAGAGGATAAGAAATGTTGTTAAAGGAGAAACGTTACACATGATTTAAAAACAATAAGCAAGATAAATTTGTATGGCAGCTAGATATTAAACGTTAAGTATGTTTTCATTTTTAAATTAAGAAAATCAAAAGACGAAAGCAAAAAATTTATTCGTCTTAAAATCACATTACAGAAAGGTGAAATACCGTGCTTCAAAGAAAACAGAGTGCACTGTCAAATCTGAAGGTAGAGCACTGAGACAGAAGTTTTTTTCGGATAAGAGAATATGTTCTACAAAAGTTAAGGGGTGTGAGTATAAAATATAGGTTTATATTAGTAATGGAGGTGAAAGTAGGTGTTAGGGTTCATAGGGTGTATAGAGGGAGTACAGAAGGTGATTAGTTTGATGTATAGGTGGCGCGGTGGTATTAAGAGAAAGGGGATTGAGATGGATGGAGAGGAAGGAGAAGAGAGGAACCCTGATGTGGACTTGGAAGCTGGGTAGGAGCGATAAATATGAAGATGGATCTCATTGTCTGGGAGAGGGAGTTGGTTGAAATTTCTTTGAGAGAGTTTGCGGAAGGTGTGTTTGTGTTGGGTTGGTGGTATGTGCTGCTAGAGGCGCAGTAGCGTAAACAGATTCAGGTTAATTTGAAAGGATCTTTGAAGTTTCAGGAGGGCAATGAAATTGGTGTCACCTACAGAAGGAGGTGGACTGATGGAGGTGGTAAGGGCATATCAGCAGTGTAGAGGAGATAAAGGAGAGAAACGAATACGGAGCCTTGGGGAACGCCTACTTTGGCATGGAAGGTACGGAACTGGAGTTCCTGACGGCGACAAGAGATAGATCATTAGACAGAGAAAAGCAGTAAGGCGGCCATAAATATTTCGTAGTGAGTATGTCTGAAATTGTAAAGTAGACCAGAATGCCATAGCCGGCAGTAGGTCATCTCAGGGTCTCGGAAGATAAACATGGCGGAATTATGACTTCTAACCAAAACAAATATAAATGAAACCTATCGAAAGAAGCTAAGCAGTTTCGTTAGATTTTTAACACATGGAGTGAATTCAGTGAAGCCGTATATAATAGTCAAGTAAATTCAATGTCGGTTTTTTATTCATATTGGTAAGAAAGCTGTGATGAATACTGTCACTGACGTAAACTTCCATAATACCTATCAGCGCTGTGTATAGATTCTTCAGTATTGCAGCGAACCACTACTACCACACTTACAGTGTTCTGCACTGTGATTAAGATATACGTCCAAACTACTAACGAGAGCAGAATCCTAATACTTTAAATTACGATATCTTTTCCTTTTCCTGATACGATTTTCATAAAATAGACACTACACTCTGACGTAGCTTTGCACAAATTACCTGTGGAAACTCTATGAAAAACCTTCTAGTAATTTTGGAGATCAGTTATTTGAAACTGAGAGAGACGACGGTTTTAGATGAGACATTAAGTACGATATCTTTTTTTTTATGGTCCGATTTTGATTTAAAAAAAGCCAGTACGTGATCTGGAGATAGTGATGAGTTACCTGTGGAATGCACACGAAAATTCCCTCTGGTAGTTTAGGAGATTAGCTGAAACAGAAAAACAGTCAGTCAAGACGATTTTAGATAACACTTTAAATCACGATATACACTCCTGGAAATGGAAAAAAGAACACATTGACACCGGTGTGTCAGACCCACCATACTTGCTCCGGACACTGCGAGAGGGCTGTACAAGCAATGATCACACCCACGGCACAGCGGACACACCAGGAACCGCGGTGTTGGCCGTCGAATGGCGCTAGCTGCGCAGCATTTGTGCACCGCCGCCGTCAGTGTCAGCCAGTTTGCCGTGGCATACGGAGCTCCATCGCAGTCTTTAACACTGGTAGTATGCCGCGACAGCGTGGACGTGAACCGTATGGGCAGGTGACGGACTTTGAGCGAGGGCGTATAGTGCGCTTGCGGGAGGCCGGGTGGACGTACCGCCAAATTGCTCAACACGTGGGGCGTGAGGTCTCCACAGTACATCGATGTTGTCGCCAGTGGTCGACGGAAGGTGCACGTGCCCGTCGACCTGGGACCGGACCGCAGCGACGCACGGATGCACGCCAAGACCGTAGGATCCTACGCAGTGCCGTAGAGGACCGCACCGCCACTTCCCAGCAAATTAGGGACACTGTTGCTCCTGGGGTATCGGCGAGGACCATTCGCAAACGTCTCCATGAAGCTGGGCTACGGTCCCGCACACCGTTAGGCCGTCTTCCGCTCACGCCCCAACATCGTGCAGCCCGCCTCCAGTGGTGTCGCGACAGGCGTGAATGGAGGGACGAATGGAGACGTGTCGTTTTCAGCGATGAGAGTCGCTTCTGCCTTGGTGCCAATGATGGTCGTATGCGTGTTTGGCGCCGTGCAGGTGAGCGCCACAATCAGGACTGCATACGACCGAGGCACACAGGGCCAGCACCCGGCATCATGGTGTGGGGAGCGATCTCCTACACTGGCCGTACACCTCTAGTGATCGTCGAGGGGACACTGAATAGTGCACGGTACATCCAAACCGTCGTCGAACCCATCGTTCTACCATTCCTAGACCGGCAAGGTAACTTGCTGTTCCAACAGTACAATGCACGTCCGCATGTATCCCGTGCCACCCAACGTGCTCTATAAGGTGTAAGTCAACTACCCTGGCCAGCAAGATCTCCGGATCTGTCCCCCATTGAGCATGTTTGGCACTGGATGAAGCGTCGTCTCACGCGGTCTGCACGTCCAGCACGAACGCTGGTCCAACTGAGGCGCCAGGTGGAAATGGCATGGCAAGCCGTTCCACAGGACTACATCCAGCATCTCTACGATCGTCTCCATGGGAGAGTAGCAGCCTGCATTGCTGCGAAAGGTGGATATACACTGTACTAGTGCCGACATTGTGCATGCTCTGTTGCCTGTGTCTATGTGCCTGTGGTTCTGTCAGTGTGATCATGTGTTGTATCTGATCCCAGGAATGTGTCAATAAAGTCACCCCTTCCTGGGACAATGAATTCACGGTGTTCTTATTTCAATTTCCAGGAGTGTATTTTTTGCCTTGATCCGATGTTGAAGAAATAAAGCGTACGCGTTACGCCAAGTTACTTATAAAACCACCGTGAAAATCGGCGTTATAGTTTAGGTGCTTAGCGTGTTCAAACAGTCTATTGGGCAGACGCTACCGTTTGACTGTTTTATTATTGGTACAGAAGCAGCTGCAGATCTTTTCTCTTGTTTTCCGTTGCAATCAAGAATATAATTCCCTACTTGTAGGACGAATTTATTACTCAACTCTCAGTGAGCTACAACATTCGCTGAGCGCAGTGGTAAGACACTGGGCTCGTATTAGGGAGGATGGAGCTTAATATTCGTCAGCACTGGCGCAAAAAATATCGGCGTTCCACATAAATTGTGTTCCTCGGCCATGATTTTAAGGCCTTTTTGTCTGTTAAATGACTGCAAATAATACGCTCTTGTTTTTCAGGAAGGACAATGAATTCCCCTCACCGCCTTGTGACAGACACGAGCACTGGTGTCACTGATTCGGCGCAGGTACATATGGGGGTGTGTTGGTAGGCCTGACGGTTTCACTGGACCAGCTCGTTAGCGGTCCGGTCCGCTGGGGCACCTGTCATGAATTTCGGATCAGCTGCAGGCCCAGGGCGGCTCGTGTTTAAACGACGCTCTGAGGCTTTGATTTACCAGTGTCTCACTCGGCGACGTTTAATATTTAACCACTCCCCACGGGGCACGTTTCGCACCAGGTCCTCAATGAGGCGCTCGAAACGGTCCGGAATATTTATGCGCAAAGTGACGGGCTTACAATGCCCGGTATGGATCGAAGACTGTCAAACACTCCGACAGGTATTCGACAAGTGTGAACGAAGGATCGAGTGAAACGCTGGTGCAACCTTTCTGTCTGCCATTCGTGGAAAATAAAATCTACGGAGACACAAAAGCGTATCTTCACGTTCTGGAACATCGTTACTGTTAACAGCCTCCTCTTCTTGACGTTCTCAATTTTAAAAATTTTTAAAGTATGATATCATTAGTTCTTTCTCTTTCATTTTCTACGCGGGGTACTGTGACAGTTTGCTGAACTTTAATTTTCATTGAAGAGTCCAGTTTCCTCAGTCAGCCTATAAAATAAGCTATATTTACAAATTCTTTGTAAAACCTAATGAAGCGATCGACATAACCTTTTTGCACATTATTTCCTGATTTATGGATAACATTTTCTCTTTTGTAAGACTTTCACCGATGAAGAAGCCCCCGTCCCGGGGGGGGGGGGGGGGGTCATGTTTCTCTGTCTAAGGTGCGGTGTGACCATGACAGAGGACCTGCAAATGGAATATTGTGCACGCAGTAACGGCACAGTTTTTGGAAATTTAGAAAACGGTAAAATGACGGATGTTTCAAACAAAGATGGAGTTTTGCCGTTTGTTTCGGTCACGTTT
Organism: Schistocerca gregaria; assembly: GCF_023897955.1. NCBI lineage: Eukaryota > Metazoa > Arthropoda > Insecta > Orthoptera > Acrididae > Schistocerca > Schistocerca gregaria. Next base: position 62,648,582 of record NC_064923.1, on the reverse strand, counting down.
TTATGTATTAACTACTGAATACATTAAAATTAAAACATTAGCCCCCATCTTCTAGTGGACACGCTGGAGGACTAATCCAGCCAGATTTCCGAAAGACATCTTTATTAGTGCGCCCACAACCCTTTCTGTTAGCTTGAAATACAGTGTATTTCAAAAATTGCAACAATCACATATATGGACCCTGAATTAGCAACAAGGTGGGAGTAGGTCACATGTGGTAAAAAATTTTAGCACTGTTCATTCTATACACCTAAAGCTGGAGCGGACTGTTCAAGCTGTGGCCCGTTTAGAGACACGGTTCTTTCAGCGAAAAATGGGGCAGAGGGAATCGCAGTAGGGAATATCAAGGAGCGAATTTACAGTTTTACTATTTACCTTACAGACAAGGCGAATCTCCCAAAACTTTTTGGCCAGAACGGATAAGGTGTGGGCGACGGGTAGAAATAATTGTAATTTAATTCCGCTGCAATATGTTCTAGATTATATCATAAAGTAAATTGTTGATGGTGTGCAGCAACCAACCACAAGTTGCTTTAGGTTACTTTGTTCAAAAGGCACCATTACCGGTTTCTAATTTCTCCTAATTCTGCGCCAGACGGCTTTTATATTCTTCATGGAAACAAATTACACATTGGCTTCCCGTGAATTGCTCTAGGATAAACAATAATTCACGATTTCAAACGTGTAACCAGAACGGCTGCGTTACATATTTGTGTTAGAATGCAACAAATGTAAATGTCTATTGGGCGAATTTGTTTTTGCAGTCTTCTAGCAATGGAATACATTCTCAAGGTTTTTTGTATTTTCAGTCACATGCGTTGCTCTACATTGTGAACCACCTTCGTTCGGTCCCAAATCGAATTCACAGTGTGCAACACGTGTTTTGATCTCGTATGTTTGGAAATAAAATAATGTGGTGTACATTAAAGATTCAATTTTGTGATCGAACGGGAGTGGTATACAATGCAGTGCTGTGTTTGTGACTATGAAAATACAAGCAGCCTTAATTTAACCCATTGCAAGAGAACTCAAAAAAACAAATTCGCCGGACCGAAATTTCACGTAAACTGCATTCCATCGCATATATGTTGCGCAGCCCTTTTGGTTACAATTTTGTAATAGCGAATTATTGTTTATTCTAGGGCAACTCACTGGAAATTCATATATAATTTGTTTTGGTGAAAGCACGAAAAAACCGACTGATGATGAATTACGAAAAATTAGAAATTGGTAACGGTGCTTCTTGAGTAAAGTAACATAGAATCATTTTGAGGCTGGTTGCTGCACACCATGAGCAGTTTATTTCAAATAACAACCACGGTCTCCCACTATGTCTTTATTTTACAAAATTGCAATATCATGAAGGACTAATCCAACTGCTGTATTTGATTATGGTTTCACAGAGTAAATTGGATAATTTTCCTTACTCAAAATGCTGTCGATGATGAAATTGATTCGATATACATTACCTGATCAAAATGAAGCACCCACTAGGCACGGTCAGATGTTAAAGCAATTTCGCACTCATTGCCCAGCGTTGGACTGCAATGGTAACGTGGGGTCAGGCATGCTCATCATCAAGTTTCCAGTCCACTACGTGTGTCGTCATCAGGCTATGACTGTCAATGGACGATCGCGTTCTTGTGCACCAATTACGTCATAACTCCTTCACATCTGCTCCTCCCGTCTCATAATAAGTAATGGACTCCCTACTGCTTTCTGTGTCATCCTAGCCATTAATGCCGTATATCAACAGCAGCTGCTGGACTAGGGTGTTACTGTTCATTGCCCAGGTTGCAGTTAACACTGCAATAGAAATGGCTGCGTGTCGATGGTACCGTGGTCTTAAAGCATTGACTGCCGATGAACACAGCAGCAGTGTGTTGAGCTATGGAGCGCGGGTTTGCACTAACTTGACTACCATCGTCCCCGATTATGGGGGAGACCTGGTTAGAGTTCTCATTCTCCAAAGTCTTCGGAGAGGCACCATGAGGTTATTTCTTCCCCTCGTTGTGTGAGGAGGCATCATGTGCGAGTTGAGGTAACGGTTGGTAATAGTTAAGAGAACCGTGATGACGTAAGTGCTCGTCATGGGCATCCTGTGTCCGCCTGTGCCACGTCTTATGCTACAGCATCGTGTTGGCATTTTGTACAGGGCAGTGTTCTTCCAAACATGGTACGTGTCTCTATAACAGTCTGCGTGGGCAGCAAGATCCTCAGATCTGTCCACCGGCAGATCATGTGTGTGGCCAGCTTAGACGTTACTACGTCACATTGCCATTACCCACGCCATCAACGGGCACTTGCAAAAGCTAGGACCCTTCTTAACCGAATCGGTGTATTTATGAAGACCAGAGTGCACTTAACTTCATACAGATTAGTGTACTCACACTGCCATTTCTTTGTAAATTTGGTAGTACTTTTAACAACCGAAATATCATCTCACACCACTCAGGCAGTAGAATTTGATATAATTTCTTTCTCCACTTCTGGGTGCTTAATTTTTCGTGTAGAATTTGGTTCAGTACTGATTAATGTCGGTAAAATACACTTAGGTTGCTGCATATTCCATAGGCCTAAGACTTGAGAAAGATATTTGTTATTTACGTAGGGTAACTTTAAGTACTTGTGACTATCAGTTAGAGTCGACATAAAAAAAAATGTCGAATGTCAAATTTACCCAGCCCGTTTACCATCTTCTTCGTCCATTATCATCCGGTATCTTTGTCGGAAATAGACCGTGGTGTAGTGTGCATCTAGGTTTCTTAGTCTGCGTACCCCCTTCCCCACCTTTTGGATGGTGAGGCCATATGGCTATATGGATAAAAGATGTGTTATATTTAGGAGTATGACACAGTCTATTACATCAGAGACCAACCGCTACCGAGGCATCTTCGTATTCTTGGATCACTGCAGACATTTCGTCTCACTGCTAAATAGGATGATACCATCTTTAAAGAACAGGTGGTTAATAAGTTTTCCATGTTCATACCTTTCATTCACTAGGACAGACACTTCAATACGACCTTCAAAAGCAAAGATTAATAACTTTGGAGAGGTTTGCAACGGAAACCTGTGCAGTAATCCAGACTTCCGTTGTGTTCATGTGCAGAGTGGTATTCTCGTAAATGTAGCGTATTAATTTGATCTATTTATAGTCAGTGTTGGCTCCGTAAAGTCTACATTTCGATCATTTCAAATTCCTGGTAGTCCATGAAATCGATGTGACGTGCTACTATATACTCGGTACATAGCAGATTATTAAATACAAAGTTGTTATAGGTGACAAGCGTTTTCACAGTTTACTGTAGCTACATTATTTGACATATTGTCACAGGGCCTTTCACATTCATAGAAACACACCATAAGCTTATTTTCACATACTGAAAGTACTTTATATGTGACACCAAATGAAGTCGATGATCAAGTTGTTCACACGTTTCGCGCACCATGTCGCTTTCAACACATGTTCAAAAGCACTGTAGATGCGAACTCCAATTCTAATGTGTTTCTTGGTAGATGCGAGAACACTGAATCTTTCTCATAATCCGACACCGAAAAAGAAGGGCGTGGAGGCCGTGACACGGATACCTAACCATCTGCCCCACCACTACCAGCCAACCGGTTTCTCAGTTTACTGTTTAAGAAATGACAAAAATCATGATGAGGGGGAGGTGGAGCAGCATCCTGTTGGTAGACGAAATCCTCGCTGTCGCTTTCCAGTTGAACGATAGGCCTGCGTTAAATACACGTGTCCTGTAGCGATCCTTTCGCAGAAAAAAGGGGACCGTAAACTTTAAACAGTAAGACTACACAAAATATATGAACTTTGGGTAAATAGAATGCTCATACAAAGTAATGAATTCGAACTAAGCCCTGAAATACAGTATATCACCATACAATTAATATGTCCTTAACAACACGATATAAGTATGGAATAGTAATAGGGTTTCGTAAGGCTTACTCATAGTGCAATGAAGTAAGGGAGAGGGGAGAGGTTGGGAGTTACTCGGAAGTAACACAACTGTATAATGAACTTGAAAGTAAGGGAGAGGGTGGGAGTTACTCGGAAGTAACAAAAGTGTATAATGAACGTGAGTATGAACTACAAATGCCGTACCACGCTGCCTTGAAGTGTAATAAATAGCGAGGCCCCATTTGTGTAAGGACCAACGTTTTCGTTTTCTCTTCTGGTGCCTACACTACGTAATACAAAGAAAACAGAGATCATATATCGTGAATGAGATAGTTTACTAAGAAAACGTCTCCACCGTCGGATATCACAAAGAACTCAAGAAATCAAGATGTACAAATCATTTACAATTACACGACCTTAACACAGAGACATATTCCGACCACCATTTGTTCTGAAGCAACTGAAACCGAGAGGCAAGACAAAATATTATACACTGCAGCTGTGCATGCGAGAGATAAAGCGAAAAGGATTTTCACGGCTCCGAATTTTATGAATGTAAGTGGTATGCTCCCTGTTTATTATAATCTCACCATTATAACGAGGGTTGATTGTCGAGCCAATCCACATAAAACACACATCACAAACGTCTGATTACTGCATCTACTGCATGCTACCCATTACGAAGGACGTTTCAAATAATATCACTCATCAGACGAACGAGGCACGCCTAGCAGTGGTGCAAGCTTTGATATTTGCGTTTAAGGCCGCTGCGCTTTCGTGTTTTGTGCATAGATGAGCCCGTTTTACGGACAGAGATTGTGAATGAACAAGTGACTTACACCAAGCGCAATGTTTCAAAGGAACTCAATAGAAAGCGATCGGCTTCCACTGTGTTCTGAATGTATTATAACGTGCTCTTTCATTGTTGGGGTAGCAAGTACTGGCTGTCTTGGTTCACCATTGTAAGCGTGAATCACTCTGGGTAAATCAATGATCTACATCACAGTGAGTGTAGACATTGCAAGTTCTGCAGTACTGTAATCCCACTCCCTAAATCTGACAAAAACTGTCTAGCTTTCCTTGTTAGACTAGTGCCACAGGCCGACGGGCTGTGAATGAGAGGTAGTAAAGTGCTTTTGGGGGGAAATTGCTGGACATACTGAAGTTGTGTGTTCCATCAGTTGATAATTGGGTGTCACATTTAATTAATGTCACTAGTTGGTGAATGGTTCTACTTAAATGATACGTACAGTTTTTGATAACATATTATTTGGAATACACTACTGGCCATTAAAATTGCTACACCACGGACATGACGTGCTACAGACGCGACATTTAACCGACAGGAAGAAGATGCTGTGATATGCTAATGATAAGCTTTTCAGAGCATTCACAGTTGTTTGGCGCCGGTGGCGACATTAGCAACGTGCTGACATGAGGAAAGTTTGCAACCGATTTCTCATGCACAAACATCAATTGACTGGCGTTACCTGGTGAAACGTTGTTGTGATGCCTCGTGTAAGGAGGGGGAATGCGTACCATCATGTTTCTGACTTTGATAAATGTCGGATTGTAGCCCATCGCGATTGCGGTTTATCATATCGCTACATTCCTGCTCTCGTTGGTCGAGATACAATGATTGTTAGCAGAATATGGAATCGGTGGGTTCAGGAGGGTAATACAGAACTCCGTCCTCGATTAAAACGGCCTCGTATCACTAGCAGAAGAGATGATAGGCATGTTATCCGCATGGCTGTAACGGATCGTGCAGCCACGTCTCGACCCAGAGTCAACAGATGGGGACGTTTACAAGACAACAAACATCGCCACGAACAGCTCGACGACGTTTGCAGTAGCATGGACTTTCAGGTCGGAAACCATGGCTGTGGTTACCCCTGATGCAGCATCAAGACAGCGATGATTTACTGAACGACGAACCAGAGTGCACGAATTGCTAAAAGTTAAATTTTTTCGGATGACTCCAGGTTCTGTTTACACCATAACGATGGTCGCATCCGTGTTTGGTGACATCACGGTGAACGCACATTGGAAGCGTGTATTCGTTATCGCCTTACTGGCGTATCACCCGGCGTGATGGTATGGGGTGCCATTGGTTACACGTCTCGGTCACTTCTTGTTCGCATTGTCGGCACCTTGAACAGTGGACGTAAGATTTCAGATGTGTTACGACCCGTGGCTCTGCCCTATATTTGATCACTGCGAAACACTACATTTCAGAAGGATAATGCACGACCGCATGTTGCAGACCCTCTCCGGATCTCTCTGGATACAGAAAATATTCAACTGCCAGCACATTCTCTAGATCTCTCACCAATTTAAAATGTCTGGTCATTGGTGGCCGAGCAACTGGCTCGTCACAATTCGCCAGTCACTACTCTTGATGAACTGTGGTATCGTGTTGAAGCTGCACGGGCAGCTGTACCTGTACACGCCATCCAAGCTCTGTTGAACTCATTGCCCAGGGGTATCAAGGCCGGTATTACGGCCAGAGGTGGTTGTTCTGGGTACTGATTTCTCAGGAGATATGCACCCAAATTGCTTGAAAATGTAATCACATGTCAATTCTAGTATAATATATTTGTCCAATGAATACCCGTTTAACTTCTGCCTTTCTTCTTGGTGTAGCAATTTTAATGGCCATTAGTGTCCATCCTGTCAGTTGTATAAACCAGTAGCTATTTATCTGTTATTAAGTGCCGCAACATGACGTGGCGTGGACTGAACTAATCTCTGAAGCAGTGCTGGAGGAAGCTCACACCATGAACCCTGCACAGCTGACCATATATCCGTAAGATTACGAGGGAGTGGAGATCTCTTCTGAACAGCACGTTGCAAAATGGTTCAAATGGCTCTAAGCACTATGGGACTCAGCTGCTGTGGTCATTAGTCCCCTAGAACTTAGAACTACTTAAACCTAACTAACCTAAGGACATCACACACATCCATGCCCGAGGCAGGATTCGAACCTGCGACCGTAGCAGCCACACGGCTCCGGACTGCGCGCCTAGAACCGCGAGTCCACCGCGGCCGGCAGCACGTTGCAAGGAATCCCAGATACACTCAATGAAGTTCATGTCTTGGGACATTAGTGGTCAGTGTTTAAACGCGGAATAGTGATTCTGGAGCCACTCTATAGCAATTCTGGAACTGTGGGAGTCGCATTGTATTACTGGAATTGTACTAGACCGTCGGAAAGCACAGTGGCCATGCATGGATGCAGCTGATCAGACATGATGTTTAGGTAAGTGTGACATCTGTCACAGTCGTATCAGGGCTCCAAAATCACTTAGCTTGCAGAGACTCAACCATCATGAACCGCCCCCTGCTGACTTGCAGGTCCATGGCTTTATGAGGTTGTCTCCATACCCGTACAGGTCCATACGCTAGATACAATTTGAAACGAGACTCGTCCGACTATGCAACATGTTTCCGGTTATCAACAGTTAAATGACGGTTTTGACGGCGCAGGCGAGACGTTAAGCTTTGTGTCCTGCAGTTATCAAGGGTACACGAGTGGTCCGTCGGCTCCGAAAGCTCATATCGGTGATGTTTCGTTGAATGGTTCACACGCTGACACTTGTTGATGGCCCAGTAGTGGAAATCTGCAGCAATTTGTAGAAGTGTTGCACATCTGTCACGTTGACCGATTCTCATCAGTCGTCGTTGGTACCGTTTTTGCAGGATCTTTATCCGACAGCAGCGATGTCCCAGATTTGATGTTTTAAGGTGGTACGGAAAATTTTCCACTTCATCGCTACCACGCAAATGCTGTGTCTCATCGCTCGCGCGCCGGCTATAACACCGCATTGAAACTCACATAAATCTTGATAACCGGCCATTGCAGCAGCGGTAGCCTATCTAACAACTGCTCCAGACACTTGCTGTCTTATAAAGGCGTCGCCGACCGCTCCACCGTATTCTGCCTCTTTACATACGTCTTTATTTGAACACATATTCCTAAAGCGGTTTCTTTGGTGCCTCAGTGTATTTTCAATGTCTGCGCCCGGTTTTAAATGACATCAATTGTTCATATTACGTTGTTGAGTCCAACATGGCTTCTTCACCAGTTCATTGTGTACATCATTCGACAATGCGCACGTCTCGCCGGATGTGACGTATTGTTTCGATATCCTTGAGATACGTTTTACCCAGCATATCACTGTAGAACAGTCATTCCCAGCCTTTCGGCCACCATTGCACCTGCAGACAGATATTTGCCATTACACTCCTCCCCCCCCCCCCGTCCCCCTCCCTTTTACACTGCGCTCCATAATTTACAGTAGCACCGTGTTTAACAGTAAAAAGGAATAGCATTTTCTTTGAACACTCCTATTTTTTAAATGGTGAAAGGTAGTACGGTGAAGCGATTCTAGGTGCATCACGAGTACTACCTAGAATTACTTATAAAAGAAAGAAAGCTGACAGTCAATATTAAGGGTAGACCCACTTGTTCGAAAACACGCTTCCTATGAACTACTGCTCCCCACAGCGACATAGACTCCTCCCACAACCTCCACCCTCATTTAAAATCAAAGAAGCTTAAAAACGTGCGCACTATACGTAATTCCGAAGTGACAAAAATAGGAAGATTTCATGGGGGTAACACTTTGTGTCTGACCATTGCCAGTAATAACAATAGTATCAGTAATAATAATAATAATAATAGTAATAATAACACGGTGTAGATGCTACACCAAAGTAGCATTACATAGCTACTGTTGCGTTGTGCTGTAAATTACTTTCTTTATTATTTGCGAAGTGAAAAATTAAGCAATTTATTATCCATTGCTGTATACATGTTCAAGAGGGATTTACGCGTATCTGACGCACATTTCCCAATTTTTCTGGTACACGTGCATGCTACATACACTCCTGGAAATGGAAAAAAGAACACATTGACACCGGTGTGTCAGACCCACCATACTTGCTCCGGACACTGCGAGAGGGCTGTACCAGCAATGATCACACGCACGGCACAGCGGACACACCAGGAACCGCGGTGTTGGCCGTCGAATGGCGCTAGCTGCGCAGCATTTGTGCACCGCCGCCGTCAGTGTCAGCCAGTTTGCCGTGGCATACGGAGCTCCATCGCAGTCTTTAAACACTGGTAGCATGCCGCAACAGCGTGGACATGAACCGTATGTGCAGTTGACGGACTTTGAGCGAGGGCGTATAGTGGGCATGCAGGAGGCCGGGTGGACGTACCGCCGAATTGCTCAACACGTGGGGCGTGAGATCTCCACAGTACATCGATGTTGTCGCCAGTGGTCCCCGGAAGGTGCACGTGCCCGTCAACCTGGAACCGGACCGCAGCGACGCACGGCTGCACGCCAAGACCGTAGGATCCTACGCAGTGCCGTAGGGGACCGCACCGCCACTTCCCAGCAAATTAGGGACACCGTTGCTACTGGGGTATCGGCGAGGACCATTCGCAACCGTCTCCATGAAGCTGGGCTACGGTCCCGCACACCGTTAGGCCGTCTTCCGCTCACGCCCCAACATCGTGCAGCCCGCCTCCAGTGGTGTCGCGACAGGCGTGAATGGAGGGACGAATGGAGACGTGTCGTCTTCAGCGATGATAGTCGCCTCAGCCTTGGTGCGAATGATGGTCGTATGCGTGTTTGGCACCGTGCAGGTGAGCGCCACAATCAGGACTGCATACGACCGAGGCACACAGGGCAAACACCCGGCATCATGGTGTGGGGAGCGATCTCCTACACTGGCCGTACACCTCTGGTGATCGTCGAGGGGACACTGAATAGTGCACGGTACATCCAGACTGTCATCGAACCCATCGTTCTACCATTCCTAGACCGGCAAGGGAACTTGCTGTTCCAACAGGACAATTCACGTCCGCATGTATCCCGTGCCACCCAACGTGCTCTAGAAGGTGTAAGTCAACTACCTGAAGCAAAGCAAGCGCTGTATCATGTATAAGATACAGAGGCGAGCGAGTGCACGGGACTTACCCTAGTTCACTGCTAGTAGCGTCACGTCATCGTAACGCGCCTGCATATAGTATTGCACCACATTTAACATAAAAGTAAAAATTAAGATTTGTGTGTAAAACTTTGTTAAAGTATAGTTCTATGTAATAATGTTTCAGGTAACAAATCTTAATGTTATAAAATTAGTAGTTTACGTAAAATTCACGTTTTGAAAGAAAAATAGGAGGCGCTAAATAATGACGCTAGGAAGCCAAAATTTGGTGAGAAGGTGCAGTAAGAAGTCATTAATGAGTGGTGCTGGTTTCCAAAACCATAAAACTAAAATTGACTCCAGAATCCGCGTTTTTCGGAAAAATCAGAGGCGCGAAATAATAGAGCTACAATATTGGAAATTGGTAGGATGCTTCAGTTCACCCTAATAATAATAATGGAAATACCACAATCAGTTACCTCTTCTAGTTTTTTAGTAATTTAGTAAAAACTACTTTTGTGAGTAAAATGTACATAAGCATTATAGATTAAGTACTTTAAATTTTATTGATAAAACAAATTCTTTAAGACCAATGATCAGATAGGACAATTAACAAAGCTACACCAAGTTTTAGTCTTGTAGCATAATTAACAGCTGATACAAGTCTTGATAAAGCTATGGTTCAGAGGTAACAATCTACCGTTAGTTCCATTGTAAAAATTCTAGAGAGTAAAGTTTTAATTTTAGCGGGCTGAGATTTTCTACGTGCTTCTGTACTGCTCAGATGTATGTATACAAAAATTGAGAAGTTTGTAAAGCTATTATTAAATGTGATATTTAAGATTATGTGCCTGAGATAGCGATCATTTGGAGGCTGCAGGCATCTGCATAGGAACGGAAAGAACAGATGCTCTCTTGGCGGTACGCGCCGGAGCTATATAAAAAGAGCGGCAGAGGCAGTAGGAAGCTCACTCCGCATTAGACCAACGCCTAGTCCACGCGAGCTTAACGTCCGATCGCGCCTCGCCTCGGGTGACGTCATAGCGGGCTGTGACATGCGCGTACTTAGCAATGTAAACGGACATTGAAAATCGCGAGGACTGTACACCGTCCTGGATCGTTTAGACTTCGGTAACAAACTGTTATTGTGCCGTCCGTGTGAAGTATAATTCCGCGTGGCAAGTGGTGACTAACTCCACTTTTAAGGCGAGCATTAATCTTTTTTTTTTAACATTATTGCGAACTATTAATAGAGCACCGTTAGTTAGAGTAATGAACTATTCGGGAGGAACTTGCTGTAGAAGTCGCCTCTGAACTATTAAACGATTGGCTGAATTAACAATATTTAATGTCTTTAGCATTTTCAGAAGTTTCGAGTAATTTGTGTGAGCCTTTAAGATAATAAAATCTTGTTTGGAACTTTAAATTTTATTGAAGCAGCCCTAATCTCGTGAAGAACTATGGATATTTTTCGTTTAGCTGGGCTGTACAGGAATGTGGCCGTGCAGACTGGGAACTAAGGTCAGTAAGTTTCCCTTCGCTTTCTGACTGGCCACCAAATTAGTTGCCAGGCTCGCGTGATTTAAGGTGGCAATGTTCAACTTTCATTCAACATTAAACAACGACTTCTTCGCCGTCCCACATATGTTGCATCGGCAATAGTCTGTTACGTGAAATGAACATTCAAACAACTCATTCGACGACTTCTTCGCCGCCCCACATACCCTGTTTAGTAAGATCTCCGGATCTGTCCCCCATTGAGCATGTTTGGGACTGGATGAAGCGTCGTCTCACGCGGTCTGCACGTCCAGCACGAACGCTGGTCCAACATAGGCGCCAGGTGGAAATGGCATGGCAAGCCGTTCCACAGGACTACATCCAGCATCTCTACGATCGTCTCCATGGGAGAATAGCAGCCTGCATTGCCGCGAAAGGTGGATATACACTGTACTAGTGCCGACATTGTGCATGCTCTGTTGCCTGTGTCTATGTGCCTGTGGTTCTGTCATTGTGATCATGTGATGTATCAGACCCCAGGAATGTGTCAATAAAATTTTCCCTTCCTGGGACAATGAATTCACGGTGTTTTTATTTCAATTTCCAGGAGTGTAGTATAAAGTGTGTGTATAGTTTGGTGTGCTACGCGAGGAAGATGTCATATGTTCTTTACATAAGCTGTAACAACCATCACAGTGAAACATGCATTCATGTTCCTATTTGAAAAAGTATATAATTATTGGTAACTTATGTAATCAGCATGACTGTCTTACGAAATAGATAAAATGGCAGTAACCTACTAGAAACACAAAGGAATTACAGATATAGGCTGTTGATTTAAACCAACGGGGAAAGTTGAAAATTTAGCCGGACCAGATTTCGAACCCGAAAGTTCTGCTTACTAGGCAGATGCTCAGATCACTAGTCGTTGCTCAATCAAAACGGTGTTCTTTCGGCCATGTCAGGAAGAACAGACACAATATAAACTATGTGATCAATAGTATCAGGACACATGGCTGCAAATGACTTACAAGTTCGTGGCGCAGTCAGTCGGTAATGCTGGAGGTGAGTATGGTGTTGGTCCACCCTTAGCCTTAATTAGAGCTTCCACTCTCGCTGGCATACGTTCAACCATGTGCTGGAACGTTTCTTGGAGAATGGCAGCCCATTCTTCACTCAGTGCTGCATTGAGGAGAGGTATCGATGTCGGCCGGTGAGGCCTGGCACGAAGTCGGTGTTGCAAAACATCCCAAAGGTGTTCCATAGGATTCAGATCAGGACTCTGTGCAGGGCAGTCTATTACAGGGATGTTATTGTCGTGTATTCACTCTGCCACAAGTCGTGCATTATGAACAGGTGCCTGATTCTGTTGAAAGATGCAATCGTCATCTAAGAATTGCTCTTGAGAGTGGAAAGCAAGAAGGTGTTTAAAACATCAATGGAGGTCTATGCTGTGACAGTGTCACGCAAAACAACCACGGGTGCAAGCCCCCTGAATGAAAAACACCACCACACTATAACACCACCGCCCCTGAATTTTGCTGTTGGCACAACACACGCTAACATACGACATTCAACTGGCATTCACCATACCGTGCCATCGGATCGCCACGTTGTGTACCGTGATTCATCACTCCAGAAAACGTTTTTCAACTGTCGAATCGTCCAATGTTTACGCTCCATACACCAAGCGGGGCGTCGTTTGGCATTTACCGGCGTGATGTGTGGCTTATAAGCAGTCGCTCTACCATGAAATCCAAGTTTTTACACCTCCCACCTAACTGTCAGAGTACTTTCTGTGGATCCTGATGCAATTTAGAATTCCTGTGTGGTAGTGTGGATAGATGTCTGCCTATTACACATTACGACCCTCTTCAGCTGTCGGCGGTCTGTTAGTCAACAGACGAGGTCGGTCTGTACGCTTTTGCACTGTACTTGTCCCTTCACGTTTCCACTTCACTACGACATCGGAAACAGTGGACCTAGGGACGTGTGGGGGAGCGTGAAACTCGCGTACAGACGTATAACACAAGTGACACCCAGTTACCTGACCACGTTCGAAGTCCGTCAATTCCTCGGATTGCCCCATTCTGCTCTCCCACGTTGTCCAATGACTACTGAGGTCACTGATATGGAGTGTGTGGCAGTAAGTGGACAGCACAATGTACGAAATATTAAATCGTATGTTTTTGTGGATGTCTTGATAGTTTCGTTCACATAGTGTATGTTCCTTTCAAAAACAGTTCAGAAAGAAACAGAATACCTTGAATGACTAGGGATAGGTCGTTCATATTCACAGGACATGAAAATTAGTATCTTCTGCAGAAATGATACGGAATTCAGTCATCTCGGTTCAGCATACATCCTGTTGCCTAGAAGCAACAGGGTCCACCATGGGCCCTAATAACTTGTTTCATGTGTGATGTCATTGATGCATAAAAGGGAAGGAGGGCTTCCTGTGCTGTAGCCACGCATGCTTCATTAATCCGGTTTCAAAGTTCGTCTGCAATGGTTGGCACTGGGTCACACCACTGCCCCCATCGATTCACCATATCTCACACATTTTCGATGGGCGATAAGTCTGGTGATATGACGGGTTAGGACATCCGGTGACATCAAGAAGGCATGCAGTCGTGCAGCAACATCTGATCGTACATTCTCGTGCTGGGTGTTATGCAGAAAGGGATGACTACGGCTCACAGGAAGTCATTCACATAGGTGACACTGGTCACAGTGCCCTGTAAAATCACCAACTCTGATTTTTTGTAGCACCCAATAGCATGCCACACCATAACGCTTTCACTTGGTAATATATGTCTTGTGCGAATGCAGTCACTGTGTTGCTTCTGCCCCTGTCTGCAGCGAATAAAACGCGGCCATCACTTTCCAACAAATAGAACCTGGATTCGTTCGAAAACAGTGTCTGATATTCCTGTTCCCAGTCACGTTATTCCATACATCATTGCCATCTAGCGTATTTCTCCACAGTTGTCAAAGGTAGGGGGAGAAGTGGTCGACGCGCACACAACCCTTGCTATAGTAATCGGCGACGGACTGTCACTCCTCATAGTGTTCGATGTGTTACGCTGCTCCACTGTGGCGCCAGCGCTGAGGAGACGCAGATCTGTCCTGCAATGCCACTCAGATGTGGTGTCAATCGTCTCAGGGGGGTCTGGGTGGTGCGACCTGACCCATCTCGTCGTGTTCCATGGCCTTCCGTGAATCGTCCTCGTTACACCCGCTGCACTGCCGAAACACTGCCGATGCATTTTCTCGGATGGATGCACCATATTCTCAAATGCCAGTAATGCTCGAATGGTTCAAATAGTTCTGAGCACTATGGGACTTAACATCGGAGGTCATCAGTCCCTAGAACTTAGAACTACTTAAATGAAACTAACACAAGCACATCACTTACATCCATGTCCCAGGCAGGATTCGAGCCTGCGACCGTAGCAGTTGCGCGGTTCCGGACTGAAGCTACAAGAACCGCTCGACCACCGCGGTAATGCTGCCTCATTCAAATTCAGCGGTTTGACAGTATTTTTACTACATACGTCCGCGAGGCAGTCGGCAATATCAAGTCACACTGATCCATTACCTTCGCTTTATGACGACAACGAGAGCCCCAGCAACATTTTTCCGGTAATGTGTGCTGCGCTGTGATATCGATGTTGACCTTGAACCCTGGGCCGAAATGATTCAAATCTGAATCATTTCTGCAGAACATACTAATACACATGTGCTGTGAATATGGAAATCCTATCTCCAGTCGTTAAAGATATTACGCTTTTTTCTGCAAATGAGCGCAGTTTAGTGACTGCAAAGCATTAGAATTATTTCTGTTTTTACCCCGTACCAAATTTCGTTCTATTCCTCATGGGGTAGTAACCCATAGATTGGGAACCACTGCTGTAGAAGAATGAATGTCTTGTTGGTGTAACAGAGCCTTTTTTACATAGGAAATTATTTTACAGAATAGAGTGAAATATATTTTACCATCGATCGTTTACCAAAAAGATAAGAAGAGGAGCGTTTCAATAGCATTTCTGGAAATGATGTTACATCCCGTCATGAGGGAGAACAATCTGCCTTGTGGTTTGCTATTTAAAAATGTTTATGCAAGTTTATCTACTCACTTCAAAAAAAACTTAAAATATATCTATTTAAAAAAGCTGATACAAATGCCTTGTTAAGAGACAGTCTGCATTTCTACCGGTCTGATTATGTGAGCATAAATAAGCTGTGGAATGATTTCAAAGTGATAGTATCGACAGCAGTAGAGAGATATATACCACATAAAGTAATAATTGATGGTACTGATCCCCCATGGTACACAAAGCGGGTAAATAGCTGTTGCAGAAGAAGCGAAAAAAGCATGCCAGATTTAAAATAACTCAAAATCACCAACATTGCAATGTTTTGCAGAAATTCGAAATATAGCGCTTAATTCAATGAGCGACGCTTTCAATAATTTCCACTACGAAGCTCTGTCTCGAAATCTGTCAGAAAACCCAAATGATTCTGGTCATACAAAAAGCACACTAGTGGCAAGACGCAATCATTACCTTCACTGCGCGATACCAACGGTGAAGTCACAGATGACAGTGCCAGTAAAGCAGAATTATTAAACACAATTTTCCGAAACACTTTCAACAAGGAAAACGAAGTAAATATTCCTCAATTCCAATCTAGAACAACTGCCAAGACGAGAAGCATAGAAATAGATATCTTCGGTGTAATAAAGCAGCCTAAATCATTTAATAAAAGCAAGGCTTCCGGTCCAGATTCCAGGTTCCTTTCAGAGAATGCTGATACTGTAGCTCCATATTCACCAATTACATACATCCGCTCCCTCACAGAAAGGTACGTACCCAAAGACTGGAAAAATGCTCAAGTAAAACCAATACCCAAAAAGGGAAGTAGGAGTAATCCGTTGAATTACATGCCCATATCACTAACGTCGGTTTTCAACAGGGTTTTGGAACATATACTGTATTCGAACATTATGAGGTACCTCGAAGAAAACCATTTATTGACACGTAGTCAGCACTGATTCAGATAATATCGTTCTTGCGAAACACAACTAGATCTTTGTACTCAAGAAGTAATGAGTGCTATCGACAGAGGATGCCAAACAGATTCCGTGTATTTAGATTTCCAGAAGGCTTTCGACACCGTTCCTCGAAAGTGTCTTAAAACCAAACTGTTTGCCTATGGAATATCGCCTCAGTTGTGCGACTGCATTCTTGATTTCCTGTCAGGAAGGTCACAGTTCCTACTAATAGACGGAAGGTCGTCGAGTAAAACATAAATAGTAACCGTTATTGCCCAAGAAAGTGATATAGGGCCTCTGTTATTCCTGATCTATATTAACGACGTAGGAGATTATGTCAGTAGGAGTCTTAGATTGTTTGCACATGATGCTGTCATCAGATGACCAAAACTAATAGCAAAACGATTTTGATAAGATATCTGTATAGTGCGAAATGTGGCAATTGACCTTGAATAAGGAAAGTCTGAAGCTATTCACATGGGTACTAAAAGAAATCCGCTAAATTTCGATTACGCGATATGTCACACAAATCTGAAGGCTTTAAATTCAACTAAAGACTTAGGGATTGCAGTTACAAATACCCTAAATTGGAACGATCAGATAGATAATGTTGTGGGTAAAGCTAACCAAAGACTGCGATTCATTGGCAGAACACTTAGGTGTAACAGGTCTACTGAAGAGAGTGCTTACACCACGATTTTCCACCCTATGATGGAATATTGCTGTGCGGTATTTGATCCGCATCAGATGGGACTGACGGATTACATCGAAAAATTGCAAAGAAGGGCAGCTCGTTTAGTATTTTCGCAAAGTAGGAGAGATAGTGCCACAGACATGATACGTAAATTGCAGTGGCAATGATTAAAACAAAGGCGTTTCTCCTTGCGACGTGACCTTCTCATAATATTTCAATCACGAGTTTTCTCCTCCGATTGTGAAAACATACTGTTGGCACACACCTACATAGGGAGAAATGATTATCATGATAAAATAAGAGAAATCAGGGCTCGCAAAGAAAAATTTGAGTGCTCAATTTTCCCGTTCGCCATTCGAGAGTGGAACGGTGGAGAGACAGCTTGAAGGTGTTTCATTGAAACCATTGCTAGACGGTTTATTGTGAATAGCAGACTAATGACTTAGATGTAGAAGTAGATGTGATACTAGAAAAGCCAGTGCGTATTGTACGTATGTTGGATGTCAACTAAAAAATTAAAAACTACGTACATCCTTTATTTGTCGAAAATAATAATAATAGGAAAAGAGACATAAATTATCTGACGCACCCGAAGACGGAAGAAAGCTATTTGCGTTAGTTGGAATAACTTCTACTTTTCTTCTCTGTGAAGTAACATGCAGGAACGATGAAGACGTGTCTCCGAATTTAATTTTGGTGCATGTCCGTTATGAAAGAGGAATAGCAGACTGTGAGATTTTCGGAAACAGATTTGATGTGGAAACTTTGTTCGATCCCTGCCGCTTGCTGGGCGTATTCGATGCACGTTTGTTCCGATTAACAGCAACAAAATTTTATATTATCAAAAATCAGAATTATACCACAAATGCTTTAGCAAAGCAGACAATTACTTTCTATAAACAACAGTGAAATCTGTGCTTTGAAAAGGCATTGGGCAACAGATATTTTGTTTAGAAGCAGTGAAATGTTTTCTCGTCATTCAGATAACTGCAAATGTGGGTCAGTGGTAAGAGAGTGCTAGCAAATACGAAGACTGCATACGGAGTTACGTGCTAAGAAATGTGAAACACACTGCAAACAGGAGTATCCAATGCAGTAAGTGTCCGCATCATTGGTGCCAGACGGTGAGAGGCTGGGGCTACAACTAGTTTATCAGCTCAGCTGGGGATTGCTAAGGATTTGAGAGAAGAAACGTACCGACAAGGGAGAAGTTAGTTAGAAACCAGGATCAGCGCGGGAGCTGGCGGGAATTGGTGGGATTAGTTCGGGCCACTGTACTCCGTATGGCACTGAACCGTGCAGTTTAGCCACACCTCTATCCTTTCACCAAAACATCACAGTGTGTCTTATTAAATTCACAGAACACTTATGGTTTAATGACTTGTTCTGATGACTCAAGAGAAAGATTAACAAGATTTTACGGCATTTTTTCTGGTTTTTCAGTTGCAGAGACGTTTGTCGGTATACTGGGCTGTCGCTTAGTCTTATCAATATTATGTTATCGCGTGCATGTATTACATAAAGAGCTTTTACTTGGAAATACCGTCAAAGACAAACATAAATAAAAGATTTAGTAAAATAATGTAACGGAATGTGGGCTTTTCTTGGTCGTATGGATAACATTATTCTCTTATAGTTTTGTATTACAAATCAGTACACACCCTCGACAGTAAAGGCAGAAAATTGAGTAAGACACCTAAAATTGGATGTGAAAAGTACTGATAAGTGATTGATGTTAACATGACAGAATTCCAGCCACGATGAATTTGGATAGCTGATCTTAAACTCTGATTGCCGATTTTCGAGAGAAAAAAAGCCTGTAAATTTAATTCTCTTTGCGTATTTCTGCACATTAATAGCAATGGGATGACACACTGGTAAAGTTATACACTTAAATACACACTACTTTTAGTTGTATGGAAACATGCAATAAAGGAAGCAGAGGAGAATTAAGGTTAAGGACAGCGTAATTTAAGGCTGAGTTTGAGTTCCGACTTGGGACGGATTTCCATGTTGATTTGCCATGTATATTTTAAAGGAACGATCTCAGTATTAACTTAAAGAGATTTAGGGAAGTAAACAGTAATTTCCAGTATAGGACCAATACTGAAATTAAGAAAGAGC